>NW_019723308.1:701779-707815 GCF_002891405.2 Cryptotermes secundus
ATTAGATAATGGAGTTACTGTAAATGTTGTGTACATATTTCTGTTTATTGTCAATTGCTGTAGCTGAGGTCTTTGTTACTCTAGTAGGGAAATCTATTATACTGGTTAAGTGATATGATGCTAAAAGAGATACTAACCTAATTTTGTTATTAGCCATATCATCTAAATAATTCTAAATAATGTTTTTAATCTTAGTGTAGATTCTGTTTAGTATTGCTTCTAAAATATTGAGAAAATGGATATAATTTCCTGAGGGAGCTCTATATACAGTTAAAATACAAATATTGTCATTGGGATGATATAACTTCAATGCACACACTTCAATTAATTGTTCAATACAAAATTCTTCTAAGTTAATAGGCTCATATTGATAATATTGCTGGATAAATATTGCTGCACCACCATTTTTCTTGGTTTTCCTACAATAGTGTGCACCAAGATTATAATTAGTTAAAGAGATCTGTATGATTTCATCTCTATTTACATGGTGCTGTTATACAAAGAATGTGTGGTGATTGAGAGTCCCACTGACTAAGTAGCTCATCCATTTTATTACCTAATCCTCTTATATTTTGATGATAAATATTTAAATCAGAAATTTTATTTACAATTTTTCCGTTTAAATTAATTGGCTTGTTGCTACTACTGGTGACTCTTAATTCTGGATAAAAATCACAGTTACCTCTTCCATTTACCATAAAAAATCATTATTCATTGTTAGTGAGGGTCTCTTTGTCTTCTTAGATATTTTTAATTCTTTAGTTGAAGAGTTACCCATATCTACTAAATTTTCTGAGCTATTACATTGTCTCAAATCATCAGAATTATCTTTCACTTTTTGTCTGGTTCCTCACAATTTACAGCAGTGGGTGTTTTCATTATCCCATCCTTTACTATTTCTCTGAGGACTTCCTTCATATTTCTCATTTCATCGCTTGGAAGTTGATTACTCTTATCTGTCTGTTCAATTATCCAGTTTGGACTAGTCCCTTTACTCACATGTTTCCAATTCAAACCTATTATGCTACTTACTTTCTTATCAGTGAGCCTTCTAACTTCATTAGCCACTTGTTTTGCAAATTGCTGTTTTCCTAATTTATTTAAATGTAATCTATGACTTGTGAAAGTTTCTCTATTATTATTCATTTCAATAATAGTAACATGTTTAAATACTTTCGTGAATTTCCTTAGTTTTCTATTGAATATGTGGATTTCTCTATTAACACAGGAGGTTTCCATCAGGTCATACCTGTGTGGGATATCTAATATGATAATATTTACGTTATTGAAATCCTCACAGAATTTTACAAACTGTGTTAGTGCTAGCCTTATGTTATTTCTATACACATCATTAGCTCCTCCCTGTACTACTATTACATCTTTTTTGGTCAGACTTCTGTAATTCTGATTCGTTGATGTAAGGATATCCTGAAGCACCCGAAGATGGCACTTTAGTGCCGAAACATGTAGTGCAAGAGAGAAGAGTAAGGCGAATAAATGTATGCACTGTAAGACGGTCAGAATAAATCATGGACATAAATCAGTGCAACAGGACGCTAAAATATAACATTATTAAGGATATCCTCAATACCTGCACCCGGTTTAATCATACCCATTACTGCAAATTTATCTCCTAAGTAATCACTTGTGTTTCTTGCTGTTCCCTTACAATGGCTATAACCAATTATCATTATTTTATGCTTATTTATCTTGTTTGTTCCTTGGTTAGTTCTTTTGATGTTCTTAGTCTTTACAATTAAGTTAAGCTTAGATTTTTGTGAAAGCATGTTATTATCTCTCTTATTAGTTCTTAGTTCCATATTCACAATCACTGGAATTGGTTTTTCTACTGTTGGTAAAATTTCTGGTTTTGTTAAGAAGTCAGTGATTATAATATTACTACTTAAATTTGGAAGCTGCTCATCCTGCTGATTATCTTGTTCCATTCTTGAATATATCACATTATTGTCGTTACACTTAACTGTTTCTTCTTCTGTAGTTTCACTTTGTCGTAGTCTTTGCTCTTGTATCAATTTATAGCAAAGCAAACCTTATTGGATTGGCTGGACAAGGAAAATGTGGAAGATATTTACTGCTACAGAATATCCTGGAAACATTGTTCCCTTTACACAGTATTTAATTTCATCTATAACAGATCTGCCTGTCATGGTAGCCGAGCGGTCTACGGCATGTATTGTCTTCGCTCGCTTGGAAGCTGGGATCATGGGTTTGAACCTCACACAGGGCATGGATGTCTGGTGTATGTATGCATTTATTCTGTGTTTAGGTAGAGGCCTTGCGATTTACTGATCACCCATCCAAGGAATTATGATCATGAAACTGAGAAATCAGCCATATGCTCCAAGGTTGGAGCAACAGGAGAGAAAAAAAATCACATCTGCTTAACACATTGCAGACCGGTTGTTTAAATATTTAAATCACCCTAGGGACCGGCGTTTTTAAGCCTAGCACCCTAACTTGTGCACTGTTCACTTTAAAAATTAATATAAAATCTAATTAATCTTATGAACTAAAATTTTTGGAGAACACTTACCAGAGCTCCTAGAAGTGCTTGTGTGTGTGATATCTCTGGAAACATTCTCCTTTGTGAAGAGGCATCACGCGGTAGTTGCAGATGTACGCAGTCCTACTCTTCTTCTTGTGGACTGCGCGCACACGGCACTGCCTAGAAGGGTACTTCTTCTTGCAATGTTCACTCTTCACAATTCTCACAAGGGTATGTTTCCGCATATCACACGAGAGTCGTCCAGGGGGTCCACATGAGGCCTCCGGCAGGTGTGAACAGATGGCCCCGGCTGCACTACGTCTGTGTCTGACACAGGTACTGCCGCCACTGTGAGGTCAGTAGCTCAAGCTTTTGCCAAGTTCAACAGAAATGCTTTGTATTTCGAAGCAGAATTTCTGTTCACCTTTTTGAAAACCGAAAATGAATTGAAAAGTGCACAGTTTATAAGCCACAGTGCAACTTTCTTCGTCCATTTTACTGTTTTCCTAGGAAGGGAATAATAGGCCAAGAACTGGTCGGCCCTATCAACTCCCTTCATGACTATATTATACTCGGAAATACTAAGAGGCTTCTTCACTTGCCCGTGGCGTCTCTGAACATCAACCATACTTGAATTGTGAATAGTGGAAACCATATTCACAACGCAAGTATCCCCCCAGGACTGAAGAAGAATGTCCCCCTTCCTCCTGAATGTGGTGTCACGTTTCAGGCACTTACATTCCTCTTTCAAATCTGAAGGAAGGCCTCTGTTCACCCTAACNTATATTATACTCGGAAATACTAAGAGGCTTCTTCACTTGCCCGTGGCGTCTCTGAACATCAACCATACTTGAATTGTGAATAGTGGAAACCATATTCACAACGCAAGTATCCCCCCAGGACTGAAGAAGAATGTCCCCCTTCCTCCTGAATGTGGTGTCACGTTTCAGGCACTTACATTCCTCTTTCAAATCTGAAGGAAGGCCTCTGTTCACCCTAACTGTACCACAAATATGTACTTTCCTTGAAAGTAGGTATTCTGCAGTTGCCACACTGTTATAATAATTATCTTGATAAACGTGATAATTTTGATCCAGATAGGGACCCAAAACAGAAACAATAGTTTCTGGCAATTTCTTGTCTTCAGCAGAATAAATTTCTAAATTTCCTATATAGCCTGAAGTACTTTCCGTGACTACACGAACAAGTAGACCATACTTTGTGAGTTTCCCAGGATTATACGTTCGAATACAAAGCCTTCCCCTCCAAGGAATCACAGATTCGTCCAAAGACATTTGTTGCTCTGGCTTATAAACTGTCTGAAATTTCTCAACCAAAATGTCTAATAAGGGCTGAATTTTGAAAAGCCTGCCCATTGGTTGTGGCTGCACTTCATTATTATTGAAATGCAAACACCACCATATCTGTTCAAATCTCTTATGACTCATGAGTTTGCCGAAAATGGGAATTTCTAAAAATGGGTCACTTGACCAATAATCCTTCAAAGTATCTCTCTTCGTAAGCCCCATTAGAAAGATCATAGCCAATTTTTTTTTTCATTACTGTTGAAGTGACACCCACCCACTTCAACACCTTATAGGTGCAGTCGTACGCCTTATGGTGTTGGAGATAGTATCTGTTAGTCTCCTGATATAAGAGGTCAAAGAAACTATCTCCAAAAACAGTGACGCAACTTCAAACACATCCGTTGGGTCTGATGGCATCCGCTTCACCCCCAGATCACCAGTAAACCTACCCAAAGTGGGGGTTTTGTCCACTTTACCCCATGTGGCTGTCCCAGTACTCGCACTTTCATCGGAGCTCTCACTTTCACTGAACACAATATTTTGGGGGGCCCTGTGGCCCCTGTCACTGTCACTTTCACTGAGGCTGGCCTTGCTATCAGAAGACAAAGCTATTGGCAAATCTGATAGCTCATCGGAGAACAAATCTAATATTTCTTGTTCTCCGAGAGAACACTTCGCCTGTAACTGCTTTCGTCTCTGATCCATGTTGCACTGCTAACTTCCTGGTTCATATGTGGAAGCTTGGACTTGAACAAAGGCTTTTTTTCTTTAGGGTGTGACAGGAAATGAGCGTGATCATGTTACTGGCTAAGCTAGCAAACATTCCCGAGGTCAACTACGCAGTAGTTATGATGCAACGTGGCCACACAGTGAGATATAGTCAGTTGCAACATAACACATCAGAAAAGGGCCAATTGGCCTGCCTGGTCTGCAACACTATAGAAACGTAGAGGGCCAATTGGCCCTTCCGGTCCTGAATGTGTTAAAAGAAAACTGAAGTGGTACATCACAAGCAACATTCAACAAACTACAATTAATTGTTTTGATGCACTTCAGAAAAACATTTTCAAAATCCATTCAACACAGTAGTTGTTTTCTGTGCACAGACAGATGGAGATCAGAAAGACAATGGGCATTTCTGCATATTTGTGATATCTGCCTAACAGTGGACATACACATACAGCTCACCTCAGTTTCGGCTTTTATTTCCTGAATTGTTTTTGGCACAGGATCCGCTTCCTCTTCTGCATCTGAGATTTCCTCGGCTTTGATATTTAGGGCCTGATTTGCATCATAACAAGCTGGGTATGTCTCATCATATGGACCCACTGAAACATCCTCTGAATTTGTATAGTTCTGTAAAACCATCATATCTTTATCAACCCCATTACATGTAACAGCGTACACTAAGCTATCCTTCCTATGGCTGCTTTTCATGACATCTAACTCGAACAGTTGTTTTGTACAGATTTGTTCTTAGCATTTGAAAGTATTCAGTTCATAATGCACTGAACTTCCTGAGAAACTAATGGCCACTATGGCAGGACAGAAAAATATCTGCTCTTTATGATACCTAAAAACTGCATAATGAGGAGTTTCATAACTTGTACCTTTCACCAAGTACAAGTAGAATGATCGCTGGGCTGGCCATGTAGCAGGCATAGGAGGAGAAGATGAATGCATATAGGATTTTGGTGGAAAAGCCAGAAAGAAACTAGAAGATCTAGACATAGGTGGGAGGATAATATTAAAATGTACCTTAACATTTATCGGACGAACGTCATCATATGATGTCGTTAAAAGTAAGGGCAGCTGGCCGAACGTCATCATATGATGTCGCGGATTCCACGCGTGTAAGGTTTTTTTAATATTATATTGAAAATATAAATTGTTGTTCTATTTACATGATTTTTGGTCACCACCTTTATAAGGAGACAGCCTTCCTTCCTGCATGATCTAATGTAATCTAGGGACGTCATATGACGTTAAATGTAAGGACAAATTTAAGAACGAAATCATATGATGTCGCGCATTCCACGCGTGTAAAGATTTTTTTAAAATTAAATTTAAAATATAAATTGTTCTTCTATTTACATTATTTTTGGTCACAACCTTTATAAGGTGACAGCCTTCCCTCCTGCGTGATCTAATGTAATCTACCGATGTCATATGGCCGAACGACCTCATATGATTTCGCGCATTGCACGCGTGTAAAAGATTTTT
>NW_019723308.1:708559-741974 GCF_002891405.2 Cryptotermes secundus
CTCGAACAGTTGTTTTGTACAGATTTGTTCTTTACATTTGAAGTATTTTAAGCATTTGAAAGTATTCAGTTCATAATGCACTGAACTTCCTGAGAAACTAATGGCCACTATGGCAGGACAGAAAAATATGTGCTCTTTATGATACCTAAAAACTGCATAATGAGGAGTTTCATAACTTGTACCTTTCACCAAGTACAAGTAGAATGATCACTGGGCTGGCCATGTAGCAGGCATAGGAGGAGAAGATGAATGCATATAGGATTTTGGTGGAAAAGCCAGAAAGAAACTAGAAGATCTAGACACAGGTGGGAGGATAATATTAAAATGGACCTTAAGATACACAGAATGAGATGGTGAGGACTGGCTTCATCTGCATCAGGACAGGGACCAGTGGTGGACTCTTGTGAACAGTAACGAATTTTTAGGTTCTGTAGAATGTTGGGAAATTCTTCAGTGGTCAAGCAGCTGGTGATATCTCAGAAAGGGCTCAGCTACATGGAGTTTGTTAGGTATGGTACCTAAAGGTTCATTACTGTGTTCACACATGCCCATTAAGGCTGTGTAGCCTGAGCCAAACAAACCCAGTCGAAACTCTTTCAAATTATTTCTTTAAAATCTGTCTTAATAAGATTCTTTCATCTGCACTCCCAGGTGGTCCGTCTCAGGCTCCCTGTCCAAATTTTGTGTGCATTTCTCATTCTAACATGTATGCTACATGGCCTACCCACATCACTCTCCTTGAATTGATCAGTCTCCCACACAACATACCAAACTGCTACAGTGTCTACAACCATATGTAAGAAACTCCCCAGATGGATAATGAAAACTAACACAAGGTTGTCACAAAATATTTAGTTTCTTTGCCCAAGAGAACTGACATACATATATAACAGTAAAATTCTTGTCTGTAAACATGAGTACAAAACTCTCACCATTCTTTCTTTCACAGCAGCAATTACTTTTTCAGCACTTGTTGCATGAGATTGAAGAATCCTTTGTAACCTTGAAATATGTTTATCATACATGACATTTCGTCAGGTTCAGTGGAATTCACTTACAAGAATCTTAGTGATATAACATGTTAGTTCTAAAAAAATCTGTGTACCACTAGTATCCAACCGGGAATAATTCCCCAAATCTGTATGGATTTTTGCTGCTACATAATTTCCTGGAAACACTGTTTGGTTTACAAAATATAATAATTTCATCTATATTACATCTGCTTAAAAGAAAATGGAAGTGCTACATCACAAGCAACATTCAACAAACTACAATTGCCTTGACTCACTTCACAAAAAGAAAGCTCTTCAAAATCCAGTCAACACAGTAGCTGTTTCCTGTGCACAGAGAGAGACAGACATGGAGATCAAAAAGACAATTAGCATTTCTGCATATCTGTGATATCTGCCTAACAGTGGACATACAGCTCACCTCAGGTTCAGCCTTTATTTCCTGAATTGTTTTTGGTACAGAATCCTCTTCCTCTTCTGCATCTGACACTTCCTCAGCTTTTATATTCAAGGCTTGATTTGCATCATAACATGGTGGGTATGTCTCACCATATGGACCCACTAAAACATCCTCTGAATTTGTACAGTTCTGTAAAACCATCATATCTGTCATGGCTGTACAACCCCATTACATGAAACAGTGTACGCTAGCTATCCTTGCTATGGTTGTTTTTTGTTACATGTAACTCATAGCAATTGTTTTGTACAGATTTCTTCTCTACAGCTTTCAAAAGCATTACAAAGTACCTGGTTTATAGCACAGTGACCTTCCTGAGAAACTAATGGCCACTATGCCAGTACAGAAAATATCTACTATTTATGTATGGTACCTAAAGGCTCACTCATTACTCGATTCACACACACCCATTAAGGCTCTTTATCCTGAGTGAAACAAACACAGCCCAAAGCCCCTCCCCCAATTATTACTTTAAAATCTGTCTTTATTGTATCCTATCTGCACAAATGTCTCCATGTGATCCCCCCTTTCTTCAGGTTTTCTGTCCAAATCTTTGTACACATTTCTCATTCTCACATATGTGTTATATGACCTACCCATAATCACTCTCCTTGAATTGATAACTCTCCTATAATAAGCAAACTGTTATAATGTGCATAAGAATTATGCACAAGAAACTCCCAAGATGGATTATGAAAACTAACCCTAGCTAGTAGTTACTATAGGATTCTGACGAGGGTGTATAACACACAGAGATATTGGGTTTTTGGACTGGTCCAGTGATTGAGGCTAGCTCTTTCTAAGGGACCCAACAGAATAGGTGTTTTCCCCCACCTGAGGATGGAAACAGGTCCAGTTTCTGGAACGTCTTGTTTTTGTTAGTTATCTTTAAAACCAGGACGATGGATAAATTCCGAAAACCCAATATCTCCAGTGCTTGAGGCTAGCTCTTTCTAAGGGGCCCAACAGAATAGGTGTTCTCCCTCGCCTGAGGACAGAAACAGATCCAGTTTCTGAAATGTCGTGTTTTTGTTAGTTATCTTTAAAGCCAGGACGATGGATAAAGTCCAAAAACCAAATATCTCTGTGTAACCCTAGCTAGTCACAAAACGTTTAGTTCTTTGGCCATGAGAACTGACATATGACAATAAAACTCTTGTGTACACATAAGCACTCACCATGCTTTCTCTCACAGCAGCCCTCTGTAGCACAATTCTTGGCATTCCTGTTAGAAGAGAAAGCAAATGAATTCACTTACAAGAATCCTAGTAACATAGCCAGTACCTAACTGGGAATAGTCCACTTACATTCATTTCCATCTTAAATGCAACTTTATTTATAATTCGTCCTTTACTTAGAAATATGAATTAGAAATTGCTGCATGTTTCAGTCTTCCTCGGGCAACTTGTCAAAACTGTTACTTATTTTCAATGTAATTAAGATGATACAGTTGTATTAGAATATTTCCATGTTTTCTATGTTTGTCATCCAATCATAAAATAAGATATTTGTTTGAGAACCCCACTATTAACATTTTCAGGTGCTGCCTTCCTCCTGCAGCATCAATGTGTTCTCTAATGTGTAAATGCTGTGCTGTATTAATGATTTTGTTATTAATTAACATTGACAAAATGTTACAGCTGTTTAATTTACTTACACATGTCACTTTGTACCTTGTATGGATGTTGCTGTGGTGTTATTACCTTGTTTTAATCTGTAATATACAAAATATGTTTCATATTTGCAAATTATTTTCTTTTTATGTATATATACTTATATGCCCCACTGGTGTGTTGTTGGATTAGTTGTGTGTGTATGCATGTGCTGCTGACGTAAACTTCATGAAATGTCTGGAATATGTGGTTGTATATATTGTTCATATGTAAGTTACCACTACTGATTCTATAAATGTAATATTTTTATAAGATATTTAAATGTCTAACCCTCTTTCCCGTTTTTATCATATTCATGGTAATTGTTGTTGTTTCTGATGGCGTGAATGTTTTCTTTATGTCTGGTTGTAAATAAAGTTGTATTTAATACAGAACTGAAATGTGTATAAGTGGCACATTAATGCAACAGACGCTGAATTACAATATTGGGAGCAACTGCTCAAGTTTGTAAGGAAAACATACTAATGACTGTGTACAAGCACATATTCACTTTTTTTTTTTTTTTTCTCACAGCAGAGACTACTATGAAGCTGACTGTCTTATGAGGTGTGTTGTCTGAAAGGCTGCTACTTAAGCTTCAAATGTAGCTGGGGCACCCATTTTGAAGGAACCTGTTTCTTCTAAAACATCGATAACAGGTTACCAGACTCCACGATGTTACATCCTAGACACTGTACACTTAATCTGCAAATTAATATCGCGGAGCCGGAAATTCTGTATATCCCGCAACTTCACCATAGACCATCAGCTGTCATAGCTGTCTTTATTATAAGTCGGACTGGTATATGTAACAGGCGAGAAAGGTTATAAACTGTAAAAATGTGCAATCTAATAGAAACATGTGGCTCAAAAAAAGCGCTGAAGAAAAATCGAAAGTAGAATTGGCAGCAAAGGAATAATATCAAAAACCGCACCGAGATTGCTTCTCAGAATTTGTAGAAGTCGAATATACATCAAGTGATCTAATAAATCCCTAAATGATACTCAAATTACTTGCATAAACACTCAATTTACATACTTCTCATCCCAAAACACCAGCGCCTACTTACCATTACCTACAACGGAACATTCGAATTTCTCCATTGATTAGTACTCACTTTGTCCACGTAGAGGCACAACGAGCAAGATGACCACCATCGCCTGGATAGCCTGGATCGGCCTGGATGACTTGTGACCACGGCAGATTGTGCCAACTTCAGGCAATTCAGTGTTTTAGGCCGGGCGCAATAAGTGAAGGTATGTGGTGATAAAACTAGCAGTGCACGGGTACCACCATAAAATATGTAAAAACATGTATTATCACGACCCAAGCGAAAACTGCGTGTGCTCGTTATGATTGATTGATTGATTGATTGATTTATTTATTTCGTCACTGTAGATCATTGTACATGATATAGGACAAATCAAGTTAATTCTGAATATTAACAATTTAATATATGAGTAAGATTAAAATTACAATAGTTACAATTGTTTACAGTTGATTACAATCTAGAATTAGTTAGATATTCTAATATGTGGAGAATTTGATGGAATGAAAATTGGCAGGGGAAACCGAAGTACTCGGAGGAAACCTGCCCCAGCGCCACTTTGTCCATCACAAATCCCACTTGCCCAGATCGCAGTGGTGGGAAGCCAGCGACTAATCGCTTAAGCTATGTCGTGGCCTGAGAATAATGATATTGTGACGTGCTGAGCCATGGATCACCCCTACCTCCCCAGCGGTACGTGGCGGTGACGCAACGTTCGCGTTACAACGGTAATAGGCGAGTTCCCGCCCCGCCACTCCCCTCCGCGGTGACGTCACGCGGTAACGTAACGCGCAACGCTAACGTACCCGTAATCAATTTCCTACTGTGACGTGGCACTCATTACGCCACAGGCAAGCACTGCAGCTATATAAGTGAGCTGCACAGTACGTTACGATCAAATGGGATGGAGATCAATCCCGTGTGGAGGCGGGGTCGAATACCTCCACCGTGACCCTGCGAGTCGTAGGAGGCGACGAAAAGGGAAGTCTCAATTCTGAGACCGTAAAATAGAGTCGCGAGTCCCAAGGGACTCGGACCCGAGTAAGACTGTGCTGGCAAGGGCCAGCAGCATATATAAAAGACAGACCCGTCCTCTCGTCAGAGAGAACGCCCCACAAAAAACAAAACCGTAACGTTCAACAGTAATAAATATCTGGTCATGAGCACCAGAAGGGGCTCGACACCAAGACTTACTGACTGACTGACCGTCAGTCGCAATTTGACTTAGACTTAGACTTAGTTACGATCAAGTTCTACTGTAGCAGCCGCCTGACATCGAGTTCCAGTGTGGCTACCGCCGAAGACATTTCCGAGTTATAATGTGGACATCGCTGAGTTAAGTAGTCAACGAGCGAGTGCGTTATCAACAGTTCTCCAGTCAGCCGACTATAGTTGGAGTATAGCAGCCGTCGCGGAAAGAAGATCCGGACGTGAGTGTGATTGTGATATTGGGAGCGTGTGATACAGTGATACCTAGCTCCCCTACTGTCAACGTGTAGATTACTGAATACAGAGTGAGCTGATTTGCGCATAGGGTTATAAATCGTGAAACCCCGCAACAGTGTTAACAGATTAATGCGATTAGGGTTATAAAGTGTGAAACCCCGCAACTGTGTGATAATTAATTGTAGCCGTTATTTGTAGATTGTTAAATAAACCAATTAACCATCTCTACGGCGTCTTCGGTAACGCAAACACGTTACAATATGGATAGCTAGTGTAATGTTCACTGCAGATTGGTGCCCTTCTTGATCGATGGCCTGGTATTCTCGATCTCTCTCTAAGCGGCCTACGTACACGTCCCTCCATCACATGATGTCCTTTCTATCATATACCCAATATGGTGTCTTGATTCCTTTAAGCAGAAGAGAACTGCGCTGTATACATTCATAGCATGCTGGTATAAGCTCAACACGTCAATTATTCTTGAATTATCTGGTCATATTGACGTTGACTAGGGTTTATCCCCAAACAAGAAAAACTCATCTATACTATAAAAACAATGTTCAAGTAGAAATGTTTTCAAAGTCTTTTTAAATTTATATAGTGCTGGTATATCTTTTATATATTGTGGCAAGTGGTTTAAAAGACGAAGTCCAATATTATTGAAGTTGTTTTTACACATACTCGTCCTACATGGAACTATGAATAAGTTGTCTTTCTTCCTTGTATTGTGTAAGTGTACTGCTGAATTAGTAATGAAAACATTCAAGTTGGATTTCATGTAAACTAATATTTCATATATATACAAACATGGTAGAGGTAATATATGTAACAATTTAAAATATTGTTTGCAGCTGGTGGTTTTTTGTATTTGCATTATAGCTCTAATAGCTCTCTTTTGTATCTTAAAGATCAATTTTGCATTCGCTGAATTGCCCCAGAATATCAATCCATATGATAGCAGGGATTGAAAATACGCATAGTATAAAGCGAGAACTGTCTCTAATCCTGATACTTTTTTGACTATTCGTAAGCCAAAACATATTTTACTTAACTTACTGTAGTTCTGCGATGTATACCACATCACAAGATGTAAAAACAACCATAAATCTCTGTGTGATTATAGCAAAGGCTAAAACCCAGAATCTATGTAATGCACATTGTCCGCTTTTCTGTTAATAATAAAAAAAAAAAGTGAAGGTAGTCTGATCCGGTCTGATCCATCTGATCCTAAGCTAATCTTACGGAACGGTGACACCGCCGCGTGTGGGATAACGCCTCGTAGGCCTCGTGTAGTATGCACATTGGATATGAGTATATTGTGATAGAATCGGGAAAGACACTGACTAATAAAAATTTTTGCGAAGTTTTATAACCTGTCAGCAACAACTGTGATCCTTGCCGTCCTTGCGCTGCTTGCGCCTAAGTTGGTTGCCGCCATTTGGAAATGTCCGTCGGTGTTAATCGTGTTAATGGTGTTACGACTAGTGTGAAGAATGATGTAGGTAGAGTAATTCGTTTGCATATTGACAGAACCTTGGAACAGTAAATATTGACCTTCCAGGTATATAATATATTTCATAATTTTGGAGGGAGAAGTTGTGAAATATGTATTTCTATTCTATTTTTCTTCAAGTTTTTGTTTAATTTTATCGGTATGTGGTCTTCGCTTCTGTTCAGAGGTGGCAGTGATATCCGAATTATAGCTATATTGTAGAATGCTTTGGTGCCTCTTGGTCAGTGAAATTGTGTTTTTCTCATATGCTATTTCGAAATATAGCTCCATCTGAGATGTATTTACCTGTACACGAAAACCGCAGCCCCACTGGTTTGACCTTGGTTCTAACCAAGAGTACAGTCTTCGTTGTTATAATGCCATTTTGTTCGCAGAGCGCCAAGTGTTTCAGAGCGATCTCCGGATTCCATATTCAGTATTTGAAGAGTAAGAAAATAAATCAAGAGATGAAGGTTAGAAACTCAGCTCATTTCAGCATGTGTCCTGTTTCTGGTGGTTTCTTTCTTGGCTTACATTTTTTTCTTGAGAGTGGAGGTGATGGCCTTCACTGAAACGTCAGGCAGGCTTTGAACTACGCCTTCATACAACCCCAAAGATGCACTCTTTCATAGTTGCAAGTAAAACTCATATCCAAGTATTTACCATATTTTCATCTGTTATCATCACACAAAACGCACTGGTGTATAAGATGTGCTGAGACTCTTTTTTAGGCTATTTTGAGGGACAATCTCATCTTGGGAATTAAGAAATGTAGCAGTTTTTTTGCCATGAAGCAGATCAAACTCAAAAGTTGACTGTCTACTGCTGTACAGCAGTGTGTAGCTTGAATTTAAGAACTTTATAAAATAATCATACGTGACATGTGACTTTTTGGAGATGAACATAAATATGTCAGTTCATTAAAGTGTGTGTTCTGTTTTGAAATGGCGTGTTTTTGCCAGTTAGCAATTCCACCACAGATATCTTGATTTAGAAAGTGGCACAATCATGGTCTCTGAATATAATGGATCTAGTGATTGTGGACCTTAAGTGATTTTCTCATTGACTTTATCACTTGTAAATAAGAATATGATGGATGTAATATACTAGGTGGGTCCCTTGTCACCACAGGATGGAGTGTCCTTAGGTTGCAGATAGGGGACACAACCTTCACATATGGAGGTTAGCTGTGAATATATTAAGCAGTCCCGGACAACTGATAAGTGGTGATCCTCCAGCTTGGTGGGTGGGCGTGATGCTAACAGCTCCTTACTGTAAAATGTAAGCTTGTTAAAAGATCACAGGAAGCCTCAGATCTGGATGGATTCTTTGGATAAATGAAAGAAACTGGATATGAGATTTGGTACTCTGAAAGTTAGATGTATAAGACAGGTTTGCTCATAAATATCAAAATATAAGTTACATTTAGTGGCAGTACAAGAAGTCAGATGGGACAGAGGTGGCACCAAAATAGCAGGTGAATATATATTTTTCTATGGAATGGGAAATAAGGATCATGAATTATGTACAGGTTTTTCATTCATAAGAGAATCATATCAGCAGTTGAGAGGGTAGAGCTTGTTTGTGATAGGGTGTCGTACATAATACTAAGAGGTAGCTGGTGTGGTATTGTTCTGAATGTTCATGCCCCAACAGGATAAAATTGATGATATGAAGGACAGGTTCTAGGAAGAACTGAAACATGTATTCGATAAATTCCCTAAATACCATATGAAAATTTTGTTAGGAGATTTCGGTGCCAAAGTAGGAAGGGAGGACACTTTCAAACCAACAGTTTGGAATGAGAGTTTGCACAAAATTAGTAATGATAATGGAGTTAGAATAGTAAACTGTGCCTTGTCCAAAAATCTTATTGTCAAAATTACTATGATCCCACATTGTAACATTCTAAAGTTTACTTGGACATCCCCTGATGGAAAGACGCACAACCAAATTGACCATATTATGAAAGACAGGAGATGGCAGTCAAGCATACTTTATGTCTGATCACTCAGGGCTGCAGATTGTGATGGCAAAAGTTAGTGAGACACTGTCAGTGGGTAAACAAGCAACGCGTGGAGCTCATGGAGAGGTTCAGTATCAAGAAATTAAACAAGGTAGAGAGTAAAGAGCAGTTTCATGTTGAAATCTCAAATAGGTTTGCAGCTTTGGAAAACTGAGGTGGATATTAATAGAGCTTGGGAAACTATTAGAGACAATATAAAAATTTCAGCCAAAGAGAGCCTAGGTTATTATGAACTGAAGAAGCATAAGCCATGGTTTGGTGAAGGATGCTTAGAATTATTAGACCAAAGGGAACAAGCCAAATTGCCATGGTTACAGGGAATATCTGAAGGACGAAATTGATGAACTCGTAATGAACCGTAAGAACAAGAACATTAGAGTCCTGTATAGTGGAATAAATGAATTTAAGAGGGGTTTCCAATCTTCAAGTAACTTAGTGAAGGATGAGAATTGTGATCGGCTTTCAAATTCCCACAGCATTTTGAATAGGTGGAAGAACTAATTCTCTCAGTTATTGAATGTACATAGGGTGAGTGAAGTTAGGCAGATAGAAATGCATACAGGTGAGCTGTTAATGCCTGATTGTAGCCCTGTTGAGTTTGAAATTGGCTATTTCAAGGTTGAAAAGGTACAAATTGCCAGGTAGTGATCAAATTCTGCTATAACTGATTCAAGCAGGAGGTGAAATATTACATTCTATGATCCATTACCTAATTAATTCTGTTTAGAACAAGGAAAAATTGCTTGATCAGTGGAAGGAGTCTATTATTGTACTAGTTCACAAGAAGGTTGATAGAACTGCTGGTAGTAATTATCGGGGGATATCACTGCTATCAACTTCATACAACATTTTATCCAGTATTCTTCTCCCAAGGTTAAGTCTATGTATAGATGAAATTTTTGGGGATTGTCAGTGTGGACAATATTAAGATGGATCTTGTAGAGGTAGGATGGGATGGTATGGACTGGATTGATCTGGCTTAGGATAGGGACCTGTGGAGGGCTCTTACGAACAAAGTAATGACCCTTTGTGTTCCATAAAATGCTGGGAAGTTCTTGAGTAGCTGCTTCTGAAGAAGGGCTCAGCTTCATGAGAGTGAGTGAATGCATATGGACCTTCAGTGATTTATGTATTTATTGTGCCGTGCCACCAGAAAGCTGGAATGGTTGAGGAGATCATGGTTGATTTCGTAGGCATCGAATGATGTTCCTGCTATAGCACTGCAATTGGAATGCATCCATTGCTATACAGCGGCTAGCGATCGAACAGTGGACTTTCCACCATACGCACAATTTGTTGGAAGCAGCTATTGCATAGCAGTGGCCGAGGTTAACCTATGATGTCATAAGAAGGAGATGTCCCTAAGAAAGACGCCAAAATAATGACGGTCTAAGGACCAAAGAAGAGGCATAGGGACTGAAACCGCCGAAAGAGGAAGGAATGGACCCAAGGCAAGGATGCATGCCGAAAGAAGTTGGCCGTTGCCTGCAGAGGGACAAACCGCTGTGAGAAAGTGGCATGACAGATGAAGGAAAACAGCAGGAAGATGACCTGCTGTGTAAAAGAATCGGACCAGACTCCAATCTGCAGGAGGAACCTGGAAAGGATGGACTCCCAACTGATGCACCAGGAAGCACCAAGGAAACCAGGGATTGAGCCTTTGAGGGCCAGCTATGGCTTGGAAGCAAGGGGGAATTCAATAAGACCCTCAGAAAGGCAAATGGACTGGAAATAACAAAGCAAATTGCTGGATCTCCTGTCCCATTGCAAAGAAGTAAACACTGGACACTGTGAAAGGGTTGACCCCCTCCAAAAGGAAAGAAATTTTTAAATAGCTGCCAGAAAGCCGGAATGGTTGTAGAGATCATTGTTGATTTCCTAGGCAACGAGCGACGTTCCCCCTACAACACTACAATCAGAATGCATCCATTGCTGTGTAGCGGCTAGCAATCTAGCAGTGGAGTTTCCACCATTACACATGAATTGTTGGAAGCAGCTTTTGCATAGCAGCAGCCGAGGTTAACCCTTTGACATGGTATTCTCTATTGAGTCCCTGTGCATATTATAAAATGTCCAGCTTTAAAGAGACGGATCGAGTTCTTAGTGTAGCTCCAACCAAAGCAGAAGCAAAATTTTGTCCAACAAAGGGAACAGAAGACTTCACCAAGATTAGAGGTGCAAGGAGTAGTTATAACAGTGAAGTTGCGAATGATTGTACTTGTGAGTGTAACAGAGACTGTCCAATAAATATTCATTCAAATCCAAGACCCACACAATTTCTTGTTGCATTACATACAAAACACGTGACTATATGTATATGGCTGTCAGCAGAACAAATAAGTAATCAGCTCATCACCCGATTTGTGTAAATTGAGTTTATTATCTATGTTAAAATTACACAGCATGTTTCGGCTTACTTGGAGCCATCATCAGGCGATACACTATTTAAAGCTATGAAATATTGAATTTTAATTATAATAATAAATATGGATTCATATTTCAAATTGTTATAAAATAATACAATTTAATCTACGAGGGTTGTACTGAAAGTCGTGAGCAACAATTTTTTATAAAGTAACATGCTTTATTATTGGCAAACCAAATACACCACCTCAATATACAGACCTTTCTTTATTTTTCCACAAAATCGCCACTTCTTTGTACACATTTCTCCCAGCGTTCTGGGAGTTTGAAAATTCCCCTTCTGTAAAATTCCGTTCCAGCCATCCAAAGACACTGACGCGCTGCTTTCTGAATTGCCTCCCTTATCTCAAAACGTCCACTCAGCTTATCCTTCACAAATCCTAAAAGATGGTAGTTGGAGGGTGCCACATCAGGGCTATAGGAGGGGTGTGGAAGAACTTCCCACCCCATCTTTGCAATTGCTTCCAATGTGAGGCAAGCGGCGTGGGGACGAGTATTGTCATGCAGGATGATGATGTTACGTCCCGGACGTTTATCGCGCAATGCACGACAGCTTGTGCACCGTCTGGACATAAAAAGGAATATATTGAGAAGATATGTAATGAGATTATAGAATTTCAAAGGACAGGACATTATGATGTGATGTACATGAAGACAAAAGAACTAGGATGGAAAGAGAACCATGGGATTCAAAATATTGACATCAAAGACTCCCAGGGGAATAGAATAATAGATCAGAGGCAAGTGCAGAAAATTTGGGAAAATTATAATACAGAACTATGTGAGTGACGTAATCAGCCAGAAACCTTGGAAGTGGAACCGGAAGAAGAAGTAGATACAGACGAGAAAGGACAATATATTTTACAAAGTGAAGTGGAAAAAGCTATCAGGACATGAGGAATGGAAAGGCTACAGGAGATGATGATGTACCTGGAGATGTGCTAAGTTACTGGGAGAAGGTGGTTTGATAACACTGACAAACTAATAAACACCATTTATGAAACTGGGGAGTGGCCCAAGGACTTTAAAGAAGTGACAGCGATTGCCTTAAAGAAAAAGACAAAAACTACAAAATGCAGCNGGGCAAATTATTCAAACTGTGAAATATGCAGATGACCTTGTGTTAATGGCTAAGGAAGAAACTGTGCTACAGGGTATGATCGACAGTCTAATCGAAATTGGAAAAAACAAAGGTAATGAAAATTTTGAGACAACCAACCACAGTCACAGTAAAGATAGACCAAAAACAACTGGAGAATGTGAAATGTTTTAAATATTTGGGTAGCTTGTTAACAGATGATGGAAGGTGTACTTGTGAAATTAAATCTAGGATTGCCATGGCAAAAGCTGCATTTAGCAAGAAGAATCTTTTTACCAGCAAATTGGACTTAAATTTGAGAAAGAAACTAGTGAAATGCTACATTTGGAGCATTGCTTTGTATGGGGCTGAATCTTGGACACTTAGGGCAGTAGATCAGAAACAATTGGAAAGCTTCGAAATGTGGTTTGGAGAAGGATGGAGAAGATCAGTTGAACCGATTATGTGAGAAATGAAGAAGTGTTATTTAGAGTCAGTGAGCAGAGGAATATCCTACACGAAATAAGAAAATGGAAGGCTAATTGGATTGGTCATATCTTGTGCGGTAACTGCCTTCTAAAAGAAGTTATTGAAGGAAGACGAGGAAGAAGACGTAAGAAGATTCTGGATGACCTTTGGGATAGAAGAGGATATATTCATTTGAAGGAGAAAGCTCTATCGCATCAAGTGGAGGGACTGTTTTGGAAGAGACCGTGGACCTGTTGTCTTGACAGATTACAGATGAATGAATGAATGAATGAATAATTTTTTGTGCATTTTAATATCCTTTTGTTATTACCAAAACAGTAACTAATTAAAAAGTTCCCACATTTTCTAGACAATCGGCTCATACATGGCGGCAAGGTTGTCCGCCTTACGCACTGGCCACCCTTTACCCCCAAGAATATTTCTGGTACTCATTTGTGACGGAGCCTGTGTTGACTCCAGGGCCATAGTGCGGCTGGAAGGATTAGGTCAATTGAAAAAAAGTCCAAATTATCAAAACAGTGCCCTATCTTATATATCAACACTATATAACTTATGTTGAATATTCGCAGATTATGTCTTGTTCCCTGATGGCTGTTGAATTATTCTTAGGTACTGTCTTGTCCCTGATAGTGTTATTCTGTTTTGTCTTCATTACCTGAAACATAGTTTATCTTTTGAATTCATTTGTACATTTATTATTTGATTTGTATTTTATTATTTGTTAATGATGTAGTTTAACTGTACCTTGTGATTGCTCATTGACTTTACCATTTATAAGTTAAGTTTAATATTTGACCGTTTTTCTTCAAGTGAATTAATTGAGTTGATGAGGCAGTGTTTCGAAGGTGGCTAATTTTTATTGGCCAGGGCTGAGTTATGTGCATGTGAGAACTGTCTGTGGAACATTTTGGCACCACCTGAAGTCATGACGGTGAAGCTGTTCAGAATGTAAAGTCTTAAGAGGTTCAGTTCCATGTTTGGCATTGTATCAAGTGGGTGTTGTCATATTGTCCTCTTTTTCAGTATGGCCTGTAAGTTGGATGTAGTGTTTTTATGTGATTCTTTCCTTAATAGCTTTGCCATGTTTTCTACAGAAGTAGTCTCTTATTGGTAATATTATACATATTTAAGAATCCTGTTGCATTGAAGTATCACTCGTGCTTTCTCTTCCATCTATAATGCAACACACTTTTTTATTTCAGATGACAACAAAGTGACATTCAACTCACTGAAATGTCAGTTAAAACATCTTGTTTGCTCTGGCCCTTTTTATGAAGAACTGGAGAATATGTATAGCTGTGTTAATTTTGCCATGAATTATATGACTCTTGGGTAGGTGAAGATAAAATTTTCCCTTTGCTAGGGAATGGATCAGTAAACACGTTTCTGAAACATTCTTGGAAACCAACACATTGCGGGACGACGCAAACACGTTTCCATAGAGATAGATTCTTGCAAACAGCTCGTCACTGGATGATAAACAGATATTTCCATGGATATGAAATTGAGAGGTGTTTTCTCTGTCGGTCCATCTAGAAGTCATCAAGCCATGCCTGGAATGATATGGATGTCACTGTGATCTTGAGCTTTAGACATAAGTTGCTACTGGAAGAAGATCTTAATACTAAACATCTATTTTGGAATAGTGTAGTTTCCAACCTTTCAAGAGAGCAACTACTGAATTTACTGCATATAGATGATTTTGATATTTAAGCACCACAGTATCTGACTCTTTGCTCTTACGGGAAATGTTAACATGCTCAATATTCTTGTGCACAAGAATATCCGGCTAGTCATTGTCTCTGCCATTCTGGACTCAGATCATCTACGAATTGTTTTCCACTTGCTGAATGATGATAGAACTAGGAATCTTTGGACCCAGTTGACAAATTCACAGACTGGGAGCAATTTCAAAGCTTGGCCTCTGAATTTCAACATATTATAATATAATATTCTAAATTTAAATGTAAACATCATCTTAGTAATGCCATTTAATTACAGTATGTATCCATTTATTTAGAGAATTCAGTGATGACAGATATATTATCGTGGGCCACCTGATGAGGAGGATGATGATGGTCTGGACAGAAACATCAAGAAGTATATATAATAAAATAGAATGTTCAAATTTTAATACCAGTTGTATTAATTATTGTCTTGGAAGGATTGTTTGGATAAATGACATAAGCTAAAGAAAATGTAAATGAGATTTGGGACATGGAGTGTAAGAAATCTGCATAGGGTTGGTTCGTTCAGGTCAGTGGCAGAAGAAATGCCAAAATATGAGCTAGATTTTTGAGAGTACAGGAGGTGAGATGGGACAGAGGTGGGACTCAATCAGCAGGTGAATACATTTTTGTATGGTAAGAGGACTGAGAATCATGAATTTGGCATTCTCAATAGTTTCCATGATTACTGATAAGGTCATCAAATTAATAGAAGAACAAAAACACGCAAAGGAAAGTGACAACCAGTATAATATGTTCGACCTTGTAATACAACATCAGTACACGCCCACACTAACATCACAAACACAAGGAGTATAAATACGTGGTACAACACAACCTAGAACAGTAAAAACACAGCAGGCCACAAACACATACAGGCCAACATTAAAGGATGAAATAACAAAAGTTTTTTCAAAACATAATAGGATTGCCGAAATAATACAATATACCCATAATATATTTGCAGAACCCTCTTCTCGAGAATGACAAGGTGGCACACATTCGGCCCTCGTCAAAAAGAAATAATAAGGGGGATGATTCCAATAGAATCTTATCGCACTAACTATAAATATTTAGCGGCCTTCGTAGTCTAGAGGTAACGTTCCCACCTCATGACTCGTGGTACGTGGGTTCAAACCCAGTGGAGGTCGTGGAATTTTTAAGGGCGGAAAAATTCAGGGAACAAGTCCTCCAGGAGGGACCTTAAGCCGTGGGTCCCGTGTCATAGCTTTATGGCATGTAAAAGAACCTCATATCTCCAAAGGAGGTTACTGAGCCAAATTCAAGGACATTTCCCGCCCAACAGTAGTCTCTAACTCCTCTGATAGATGGGGGAAGCATTATAGATACCCCCAAGCCAGTAGAGGCCTAACTCGCTGGCTTGGTCGGGACTGATGGTACGCACCGATATCGGTAAGGTATAGAGACTGGTAGAATATCATAGAGGGAAGCAAAATGGACCAATACTGGTCTAAGTGCATGGGGAAACCCACCATCTCCAATAACTAACTAACTATAACTATTTTAATGTATTGGAACAGCCGCTGTAGTTCTAAAGACTTTAGATTTTACACCCAATTGCATATTATTTATATTGTATGTTTTTAGAACATGTACTGTAATAGTGGCTTCTAACTGTATTGATGTAAAGGTGTCCCCCTCTGAAGATGATATCTGAAGACCGAAACGTGTAAGGGCATGAATAATTGAAATAAGAAAAGAAATCTTAACCGGTCACACTGGATGGAACTAATTAACTTTTTCATAAAATTGAAAGGAGTGTTATGCCCCAAAATTCGAGATAGTAGACGAAGCCACGGCCCAAAAATGTTCGCGCCTAGCGAACAGTGTTGCACAGTTATTGCCGCAACTTGTAAACATCAGTAATGGCAAGNGGAGATTGAACTTGGCTAATGCTTGCTACCATTCAATCCAGAACCTTTTGTCTTCTTGTCTGCTGTCTAAAAACATAAAAAGTAGTATATACAAGATTATAATTTAGCCTCTGGTTCTGTATGGGTATGAAATTTGGTGTCCTATTTTTACTGAAGAGAGACGAAATGAACGGAGATTGATGAAAACTGCATAAACTGCCAAACATAATTAGAATGATAAAGTCAAGGAGAATGAGATAGGCAGAGCACGAATGGGGGAGAAGAGGAATGAATATAGGATATTGATGGGAAAGCCAGAAGGAAATACCACAAGGATGACCAAGACATAGATCAGTGGACAGTGTTAAAATGGATCTTAGGAAGATAGGATGGGATGTGATGGACTGGATTGATCTGGCCCAGGCAAGGGACTAGTGGAGTGCTCTTGTGAACAGGTAATAAACCTTCGGGTTCCATAAAATGCTGAGAAATTCTTGAGAAGTTGCACAATTTGTCTTCTCAAGAAGGGCTGAACTCCTTGATATTATGAGTAGTAATTACATAGTAGCCAGCATGGTACCTTTAATTCTTTTATTACCTCTTGTTGAGTGCAGTGTATGTGTTTTCTTGATGCTTTTGGTTAAAAAACTTACATGTGTCATGAGTGCCGCATATTATTGTATACAGTGTAGCAACTTACATGAATGATTTTATATACGAGAGTTTGAACTTTAATAGTGGCAACACTGCTGTAGAGGTGCTGTAGAGGTGTCGCTTATACCACACGTTAGTTACATACCTACCTTACCTCAGAGCAGATATACTCTCCCTTCCCACATCATGTGCATGCACAGTGACGAGAAGAACAGAGCCTCGTGTTAGCTGGCGGTCTAATGTAGTGTTGTCACGATGTTTTCAAAACGGAAACAACGGAGATGGATAAAGGTTGAATGTGACAGAGGCCGTACAGCACAACAGTGTTATCAAGGTCTTCAAGAGGTTTGCGGGGAATCTACATTGCCTTACAGAACAGTGGCAAGGTGGGTAAAAGCCTTCAACGAAGGACGCAAAAATGTGGCAGACATGCGTCGGCCAGGTCATCCTAGTGTCAGTGAAGAAGTGTGTGCTCTTTCCGTGTTACTGGAGAGTGATCGATGCCATACAATTCGTGAGCTGTCCTGAGAGACAGGATTAGCGTATACGACTGTGCTTCACGTTCTGAAGGAACACGTGGGCATGAGAAAAATTGCATCACGATGGGTTCCGCATGATTTGACGGAAATGCAGAAATGGCTACGATATGACGCTGCTCATAACCACTTGGAATGCTATGAGCGCAAAAGAGAGACTTTCTTACACTGGATGAGACATGGGCCAAATCGTACGAGCCACAAATGAAATGCCAATTGAACGAATGGCATCATTACTGGTCACCACGAAAATCAAAAGTTTGTCAGAACCCCAGAAGTGTGAAAGTTATGGTGATTCTCATATACGACTGTGATGGTCGCGTACCGTTCCTCGACAGCAAACCGTCAATGCGCAGTATTACTGTTCATTTTTGGAACACAATCTGCGACCAGCTTTGAGAGAGAAGTGGCGACACTTTCTGCAGAACCCACCCATCATTTTGCAGGATAATGCTCTGCTGCATGCAGCGCAAGCTGTGGCTGATTTGTTTGATTGATGGGGCTGGGAAGTGCTGTACCATCCACCATATTCCTTGGACTTATGCCTTTGTGACTTCGACTTGATTCCTAAGATGAAGGAACCACTTCGTGGCATTCGCTTCAGAACTCTTCCTTCAGGCAGTAGACTGCTCCATTTGAACTGTCAACACAACAGGCTCTGCTAAAGGTATCCTATGACTTCCACATCGCTGGCAACGGGTTGTACACAATGCTGGTGACTACATTGAAAGACAGTAAAACTTTGAAACATGCGTCTATTTTGTATCAGTTGTACATAAATAGTTGTCACTATTGAAGTTCCAACCCTTGTATGTAGCTGGTGATTGTCCTGTGTGACTAAAGAAAGTTTGGATGCACGGAGCAAATGGTGAACTAATGAGCAATCCGTGAAAATGTTGTATTTATATGACTGTGCTGTACATAGTTATCAAGTGCTTAACTAATGTTTAACAAGATGCTGAAATTCAGTTTTCTTTCCCCCCATATTAGTAATTCGTTGATGTATTTCAGGTCTACAGTGTGGGCAGGATGACCAACATTCACCATTTGCTGAACTGTTCAGAAGCAGTCCATTTGTTTCATGAGTAAGTCCCAGAAGCTGGTGCTCTGATAAACTATGGTGATTGTGTGGACACTAAGTCATCTCACATGCAAGAGAAGAATGAGAAACGTATTGTCTACTGGGTAGTTCTTGAGTGTGGAACTTGGTCACTTGCTGCAACTGATTCTTCTTGTGAACCTTGTTCACTTCCCAATGCACCCCATCATGAAGGCCAGTACGGATTGGACCATGGGCTGTGGCAGGACAATTCCTGATAATATCAGAGCAAAGTCTACATTTCACACCTTGTCCAGCTCTGGGCAGAGCCAGAAGGCAATATATCATCACCCTCTGAGGATCCAACAAACACAAAAGAAAGGAAACAGGCCCACGAATTGGTTCTCCAAAGGATTACGCTGGTCTGTTGAAGGTGTGGCGTAGCTGCTTTGCCGAATATACCTCTTAGTACAGCTATACATCGATCCACTGTGACATCATCAGCGACCCTTTCTGTGATGGCAGCAACCTTGTCTGCCAGTAATACAAGAAGAAATGGTGCACATTACAAGTTCCAGAGCAGTAACCACTGGCCACTGCTTGGTGTTGTGCTGTCATTTCCAAATGATCTTCGTTATTTATCTGATGTTGACCGTGTTCTTTTGTGAAAATGACATATCAAATGGAAATATTTTATACAATTCTTGGGTATTTGAGTATGGGGCCAGTCATTGCCATTTCTCCAACTGCCTCTCGAATAAGCTATGAATGGAAAGTAATTTTTGAGGTAAGCTTTTGACAATATGATTGGAACATACTGAGGGATGATATAAGAATAGCAATTTGTTGCAAGGTAATCAAAGATAATTTTTTCCATTTCAGGGAAACTTCTGGGAAAAGTAATGGAAGCTGTGGTTAAAGCTTTACCATCCATAGCAGTGGTGTTGTGACAGTTGGAAGACATCTTGAATTTAACTAATGGTGAGTAGCGTATTGTCATGTGTTAGTGACCAGACATGTTTGCATTGATTATTGGATTTACTGAACACTTAAAATAGTCTCATTATTTTACATGCTTTAGAAACAAATATGGCATGCACTAAATCTCCGTTTGTTATAGTCTTCACTGGTTGTTAGGCTACGTCAAAGCCACATTGGTTTTATAATTTACACGTACAGTACATGGTATAATCGGGTATATGTGTGTATGTCTATATATACACGAGGCCTCTTTGTCAGTCCAGGTTGAGAACAGCAGATCATGCCATATCTTAAGTAGCTCATGCTACAATGGCAGCCTAGTTGCTTGAATGGTTGTATGCTTGACCACTGCTAAGTTTAAGCCTCTGTTGGTGTGATAAAAGTGGTAATTTGGAATACAGAACCTCTCATGTTTCAGATGTGCTTTGAAAACAGATCTATGTGTAGGTTTTGCACCTCATTACTGAAGCTCATAGTGCTGCCTCCCAGTGCCATTTGCATAAAATGCTACGATTTTGAGATGTCCCATTGGTCCTCATTATATAGTTTCAGCATTTACCTCATATAAGACATCGTTTGCAACAGTTCCTTCAGTGATGCATGATGTATATGTTGCTTACAGAATTGAAAAGCCCCTTTGCTGTCCATGTATTGTAATGTGTGATTCAGTACCCATAGATATGACATCCCCTTTGACCACTCTAATTCTAGGCTTCCAACACAATGGATCCACGGTTATTAGCATATATAACTTGATATCAAATATAAGTTACAGTAGGTCATGGCACAGTCCAGGTGGCTAATCAGCCTACCCATAGTGTTGGACTGGGATCGATTCCAGAGCATGTTATGGGCAAAGTGGTATTGGGGTGGGTTTTCTCTGAATACTCCAGTTTATCTTGGCCAGTTCATAGTCCACCATTTGCTCCACACCTACTATATGTTTCCAATAGTTGTTGTGGAGGGAAGACCAGATTTTCTTTGTGTATCCAAAAGTTCCCGAAATATATTAATAAAAACTTGCCTGGATCTTATTCTGCACCATCACCTTCAAAGTAGTCCCCTTGGGAGCGCATACACCGATCCCAGCGTTTCTGCCACTTTAGAAATGTATCCAAAGTCTTTCTTTGTTAGGATGTTTAGTACCATCTGCGTTTCAGCTTGAATTTCCTCAACTGTATCAAATTTTTGCCCCTTCAACTTGATTTTCATCATGGGAAGAGAAAGAAGTCCCATGGAGCTAAGTCTGGTGAGTATGGTGGTGGGGAACAAATGCCATCTTGTTTTTAGCCAAAAATTCCTGCACATTGTAAGCCGTATGCAGTTGTGCATTATCATGGTGGAATACCCGCGCCAATTCTCTAGACGTTTTCTCCTCATGCCCTCCCTCAAACACCTTAGAACATCGTGATAGAACTCTTTATTGACTGTCTGACCAGGAGAGACAAACTCCTTATGAACAATCCCGTCAGTATCATAAAAACAGATCAACATGGACTTAATGTTGCCCTTGACTTGTCCAGCTTTTTTTGGCCGAGGTGAAGAAGGGCTCTTCCATTGGGACAGTTGCTGCTTACTTTAAGGGTCATAGCCATAAACCCAACTTTCGTCACCAGTGACAACCTGACACTGGGGGTAGGCCCATCGCGAGGCCTCTGCCTGTATGCTGAGCGGCACAAGCACGGGGTAGGCGCACACAGGAGACATCCAGACATCCATGCCTTGAGTGGGGTTCGGGCCCGCAGTCCCAGAGTTCTGGCGGGCGGGGACGGTTCGTACCTCGGGCCGCGAGGCCCCCGTGATTGGTGTTAGTTAACTCACACAACCCTCTAATTTATAATTCATATTCAGTGTCAGTGAATTAAGCTGTACCAGTTGAAGTCGGTTACACGTTGATGATTTAGAACCATAAACTTCGACATTATTTTTAGCGACATAATAGTTCTCCGAAAACATAGCCATGTATGTAAGAACTACATCCAGGTCCATTGGGAGAGTTGCTGATATGATTCATAACACAGGTCTGCAACCAAAAAACTGCATAGGATATTTTTACTGTTTCTTATAGATTTTGTCCCACTAAAACCAGAATAAATAGTAAAAAAATCCATCACATCAAATTTTTTTTTTTTTGCAAAACTCATATATTTAGTTGAATTTTGCGTGAAATTTCTCTTCAACATGAAATCTGGTATCCTATTGTTGATTCTAAAAACCATGTCCAATAATTATTTCTTACTTTAAAATAATATTTATAAGAGTGAATCTAAAAAATAATACAAATNCCGGACAACTTTTCTTTTATGTGTGGTGAATACGTAGTCAACAAAGAAACATAAGTGATTTTGTGAAGAAAGTGTATTTTGCTTATTTCAAATTGAAACTTGGGGATCAAGACAAACCTTGGGCTCCTCACAAGGTGTGCAGAAGGTGCGAGGAAGATCTTTGTTTGTTGTTTAAGGGTAAGAAAAACTCATTTCGTTTTGGCATTCCTATGATGTGGCATGAACAGCAAAACCACACGACTGATTGTTATTTCTGTTCGGTAGATGTGAAAGGCTTTAATACAAAAAATAAAAAGAAAATATCTTACCCAAACCTTAATTCAGCTATTTGTCCAGTGCCTCATAGCTCTGAAATACCAGTTCCCCTCCCACCTTCCAGTTTGGATGATATACAGAGTGATTCGGAGGATGGAACTATATTACTACCCTAGGATGAATCCAGCTCAGATTTTTCTGTTGATGAGGGACCCCAAACCTTTTTCTCAGAGTGAGCTCAATGACTTAGAGATTTAGGCCTTTCCAAAGATGCAGCCGAATTGCTATGGTCAAGACTAAAAAATAAAAACTTGCTGTCACCTGCAACATCATTCTCGTGGTACAGGCACCGAGAGAAGGAATTCACTCAATTTTTCTCCAAAGAGGGAAATCTCGTTTTTTGTAATGATGTTCCAGTGCTCATGAAATGCTTTGAAATAGAATATGATCCATCTGAGTGGCGCATTTTCATTGATTCATCTAAAACAAACCTCAAAGTAGTCTTGCTGCATAATGGAAATACGTTTGCATCAATTCTTATGGGACATTTGGTGCATTTGGAAGAAAACTAACGATTTGGCTGTGATACTTGAGAAAGTCAACTATCAAGAACACCAATGGATGGTTTGTGGAGACTTCAAAATAATAACCATGTTGTTGGGCCAGCAGGCAGGTTATACAAAACATCCCTGCTTCTTATGCCTGTGGGGCAGTCGAGCCAGAGACCCCTGTTATTTTCCAAAAAACCGTACGTGATAAGGGGAAATTGAGGTCATTTTTGGATTCAGCATCCTAGAAAACATAAAGTTTACCAAAAATATTCCATGCAGCTGAAAAAAAAATATTTTTGCAGACCTGTGTAATCAGCGGTTGGTTACTTTGCGACTCCATTTTCAGATTCTAACATACAGTGTGCACATTATAGAAGCTTAATTGTTGGTAGCCATTTTTTTCAAACGTCACTAACGAGTTGCCTATGTTAGATCTTTCATATACAATAGCTACCCTATTAATTTGGCATATGCGACCATGCGAGTTCCATAAACTGCATTGTAAATACTACCTTGGATGTGCAAAATCTGAAGAGAAGAAAGTGTGCCTGAGAAAAGCTTAATGAAAATAAATCAGAAGGTCCTGACTTAAAATATCATATATCTTGAATGAAGTTTCCCCTAAATTTCTGACAAATGGCTCCTTCCGTTGACATTCACCATTTGTCACTCCCAGTCATCATACTTATCACACTTATAAACATTGTACTTGAAAATCATCATTGAATAAAGCACAGTGCGTCATTTAGCCCATTTAAAGTGATAGTAATGAGTGGCATTTAGCCCATTTAAAGGGACAGTAACCCAGGGTTCACTTAGGCCATGCCATAGCTCAGAGGGATAATCATTGGATTTGGCTACCTAGGTTCGATCCCAGGTCAGATACTTTGGAATTTGTGGTGGACAAAGTGTCACTGACTCAGGTTGTCCCCGATTACTTCGGTTTCCCTTGCCAATTCTCATTCCACCAAAATGTTTCATACTAATCTATCATCCAGGGCTGTTACAGTAGTTCCACTAATGATCAACATGCCAAGTAGACTCAGTCTCACCTTGCCACATGGAAGAAAAAACTAGGGTTCACATCCTGGTATGTTATTCTTCTTTCAGAAGAACACCAGCGAACAGTTTGTTTAGGACATATGACCGCTGTTACGCCACTTGTTATGCCGTGGTGGAAGGGGGGCGTGGAGGTATCCCCGCTGCCACCTTCTGTACTTCAGTCACAGGGGGTGGGCTAAGGAAACTGCTTAATTACTTCCTCTATCATTGCTCCATTTGCTTCATTGGCTAGGGGCACACTGTTCACCGGGCTTGGCAGGAGGGCGCAGGTGCGAAATTGGTAAGGGAGGAAATCACAAAAACAGAAACCCACATCCTCACCCTATGCTACCCTATATTAGTATAAACACGTAATATACAGTTATATACATTTTAGTAATATCACAAAGAGCCGACTGGTGTCGGATTACCATTACACTTTCTTAGACGATTCTTGGACCTCANTGAATCTGGTCGTACTGCAATACACGACGAAAAAAGAACTGGGAGACCGTCAATTTCTGACGAGACAGTCGCGAAGATTGAGCGAGTCATGCATCAGGATAGGCGCATCACACTCGATGATCTCTGCATTTCGGTTCCCGAGGTTTCCCGAACCACCATTTATCGGGTTTTGACAGAGAAGTTAATTAAGATAATTATCGGAAGGTGTGCGCAAGATGGGTCCCGCGAATGCCTACGGAAGGCCACAAACGGCAGAGAGTTGACTCTTCCCGTGAATTTCTTCGCCGCAATGCTGACGAAAAGGACAACTTCTTGAATTCAATTGTCACAGGCGACGAAACCTGGGCGTACCACTTCACACCTGAGACGAAACAACAATCACGTCAGTGGCGGCATTCCTCTTCGCCTAAGCCTCGAAAATTCAAGCAAACACAGTCTGCCGGTAAAGTCATGGCAACTGTGTTTTGGGATTGAAACGGGGTATTGTTGGCTGACTATGGAAACTGGGAACACAATAAACGCTGAGAGATATTGTGAGACACTGAGAAAACTCAGGCGGGCGATTCAGAACCGAAGAAGAGGGATGTTGAGCAAGGGCGTAAGCATTCTCTACGATAACGCTCGCCCCCCATGCTGCCCGACAAACCGTCGCTCAACTGCCACAGTTTGGATGGAACATCATCACCCATCCACCCTATAGTCCGGACTTGGCGCCCAGTGACTACCATCTCTTTCCAAAGTTGAAAGAACATTTGTCTGGAAAACGCTTCAACAATGACGATGAGGTGAAAGCTGAGGTTCGAAGTTTCCTGAACAGCATGGAGGTGAACTGGTATGACATGGGCATACAAAAACTGCCACTGCGCCTACAAAAATGCATCGACCGAAATTGCGATTATGCAGAGAAATGAGTACATGTTCAAGATTCAACTGATGTATCCAAAATTGAAAATAAATGTTTATTTTATATTTTCAAACCTAGGAGACCTTACTTTTGGAATTACGCATCCCTGCATCTAGACACACCAGCTGCAGCCTCTGTATTACACCTGTCTACCTCTGCATCACTCCCTTTAGTCACTCTAATGCCCTGTACACTTGTAACGTTCCTAACTCAAGTCCCATTGGAGGGGTTACACTTTGATAATATCACAATTATTATGCATGGCGATAAGAGTAGTTTCACTTACTTTGCGTGGAGACTGCAGATGGATGGCGTGGCCCGTCGCTTAGTCGGTGCTTCTTCCAACATGGCCTCCGGCCGCAATCGGCCAAAATTACTGTTCGAATAATCCCCATAATAATTTGCCCTCCTGGTTATATACCTTTATTCATGCTAACTCATTACTTTCCTGGGGGGTGTAAGTCCGCCTATAATGACGTCTTATCCCATGGTGGGTGATCTCAATGGCTGGGATCCTAAGGGGGTAGACACGCCCCTTACCGCTAGCCCATTTGGCTAACACTTTTACCTGTAAACGTCCCTCCCTTCACTCAAGTGTAGATTCTGTAGAGTTAGCAGTTCGGTATTCATTCAACGTCATTCTGCTGACAAGACATCGACGCGTCAAAAGCTAACGGCCGTCTAACTCCATACGCAGAAATTCCTTGAAGTTTCTTAACCCTTCTTACATCCTCTTTCTTATGTCTTAGTATTTCCCCAAAACTAATTGTATCCTAGCCAACATTTTCCCCTAAAATACAAAAAGTTAAATACTCTCTTAACATATTACCGGGAGTCGGCCTTCAGGGCACAACAGCCGCAATCACCGTGTAGCGGCTTTTCGAACTCTTCAAAGCCTATTTGAGCCTATTTGAGCTGTACTGACCTTTTGGTTTTGAAGAGACCGTTGTTGGCTGTGCTGTTTCGTCTATTGTTAGAAGCTTGCTTCGTGAGGACGAGCTGGTCTAAGTAGTGATGACACAGTACTCGTCCATGACAACACATATCGGCAGCATTGTGCATAGGCCAGTCAGATTTGATTTCTTGCACATGAATGTTGAAAGCTATGATTCAACAATAAAATTACATGCAGACAAGCCATAAATTTCCTTTCGGTTTGCGGAAGTCAGATTACCGCAGCAGACACATCATATTATTCACATAGTCGCATTCCAATTCGAGCCTCATATCAGTGTTCAGAGTGCTAAGTGAAATTAAAGTTGTAGAAAGTAAAAATTAAGAAAAGTTGATTCTCATCACACATCATGTTCCACCATTAACAATAACCTGACTTCTCGCATGTCGGCAATGCTGAGTAATCTAAGAAACTGTAACACTATTCAACTGCATGTAACAAACTACTGCGGTTGATTAAAGCCATTAATATGTGAATCAGCGCTTTCTGTTCTGATTTCTCATGAGTGTGGTAACTGAAACATGGATGTCAACATCCTACGCGGAAAAGCATTCGGTTCTAGGACAAGAAAAGAAAAAACAAAAACTGAGAACTATAGGTAGTCTGTTGCATGTAAATTGTGGAACTCTGAAGAAAATGTCAATTGCGCAAATGTCTGCGCAAATCAATTCGTGCTGCTAGCTTGCAGTTACAACTTGCACGTTCAACAGTGCACGATGTGCTGCACAAAAGGCTCCTCCCAAGAGTGTAAGAAAAGGTTATTTCATGTTAAGGAGTGGGAATTTCTTTGATGCTTTTCTGAAACTTACCTTTTGTGATAAATATTTAATGGTTCGTTTTGCAGATTTGTATATATCTAAAAAAAAAAAAAAAAGGAAAGAAAGGACTTCAGTATGCTACACAGATATACACTTACAATTGAATTCCTGGCTTGTTACCATAATGTCAATTTGTTCCTGTTCTGAACACGACACTTTGAGTGTGTACATTCGTGGAGCAACACATATCCCATCATTATTACCCAGCTGGGTCAACAGCATTTGATTCAGTTCTGTTATATTCTGAATATAACTGCTAGGTATTCTTCCAATGGACTGAAGCAGTTAGACTTCACATTCTCCGTCTAAATGCTTTACTTGCACAGAGTGTAATTTTGTTTGCACAGTCGATGGCTGTTATCAGTTTGCATTCCTTAAATTTGTCTACCCTTATCCTAGCGTGATACTGTACTACTGTCCCTCTTCTTTTGCCCGCTGCTTTGGCCGCTCCTTTCCTCCTCGTAGTTGCTACGGCTACTCCTGCTTGCCGCTCCGCCCACCTTTACCCCTCCTCTTACTCTGTTATTTCTAGATAATCTTCCTTGCAATTTGGGTACAGAAGTAACCAGGTTGGATTTAGGATAATGGTAGGCATGGACCTCCTCTCAGGTCGATAACAGGTCTTTCTTCGAAGAAACTTCAGCACAAGGAACCCTTGGCTTTACAACCTTAGGTTTAATTTACTTATTCTTTGTCACAATCACTAATCTGTCATTTTCAATTATACATCACTCACTATTTATAGTAGTTACATTGACACTGTCCTGCCTACAAAGGCGATTCTATGAGGAAATAGCCAGTGCCTCCACTCACGAGGAGTGTATCTTATCAAGTCGTACCACTGGCTTGGCGACGCTAACAGACTTAAGGGCCTTCCCAGCACCACACCCTAGATGACATCGTTCCCCACATCAATCCGGGGATCCACCGTCCACTCTCCAGCTACAAAACTGCACATACAAAATAACGCCGTGCTATCGCCATGTAGGCACCTCCCCTCCAGGGCCTCACACATTCAAGTCCACTAGTAATCGGTTACAAACTCCCAAATATATTTTTGCATCATTTGGGCAAACCATAAATATGTAAAAATTTATTTAGTTGCCTGGAAACCTTTAACCGATTTAATTTATTACCAACAAGTCTTAATATATAATCTTCCGTACATGCCTCTATCACCAAGTGCCTGGGCTTCCACTCCTCACTAGCTCGTATAATCTAACTTACTCTTTCAATGCTGTAAAGATAATTTTGAGTCTTAATTTGCCTATTTAACCCCAAGTTTTTACTTGTTTACACAAATGTGTCAATAGCATATTGGATTCAGATTTATAGCATTTTCAACTTTAACTTTCTTACTACCCATCCTTTCTCTATTATAACTTGACTGTTGTTATTATGACGGATGTTTCTCTTTTATTTCAACCTTGCCTCACTTTGTTGGGCTTTACACATACACTTTGTAGTTCATCGACCTCCTGGGGTCAAAATATAACTCAAAGTTATATCATCTCGACTTTACTCATCAGTCCCTCTGGATTGGTATATTTGACGTAACTTATGGTTTAAACATCATTAAGTTCCCTCCTTGGGTACACATACTCTCCTACGTACCTTCTTCTTCTTTACACTATTAGCATCTGAATCCAATTGCAAAATTCCTTCAGTCCAACTGTACCTACCTTCCCCTTTAACATTTCATCAATTACTTTGTAACTTCTTTTTATTACAAATTATCTATTCTATGCTTATTGACTCAAAATATGCCCCCAGCTCACATAGTTATTTAACTTGTATAATTTTAAACAAATTTATATTCTCTTTGTTCACTCCTTTACATGGGTTTCTCACATTTTCACTTTGCATTCATACTATGTCATTAACTTTCCTTTCTTTATAGATTTTTATTAGTGCTGTGACAGTATTCTAACATACATTTATATATTTACTTTACTTACTTTTTGTACTGCTTATTTACACTGTTATATTTAGATTATTATTGTATAACATAGTCAAACTTAAGTTTTCTATTGTTAAACATAACAAAGCTTTAATTACAATATTCCTATACTTCCTGGTACATATTGTCCATTATTGTCCTTGATTGCAAATGTTAAGTTTCCTTTTAATGTTTCACTCATTTTTTTTTCTTGTAGCACTTTCACTTACTCTCCTTTCCCTTTTAAATTTCACTGAAAAATCATTTATCATGCTGCACTGTTGTCTTTACAACCAATTTGTTTACACTTTTCATTTATACATATACCTGTTTCCATGTTCTTTTACTTCCTTAATTTAACTCCCAAATTTACATTAGTGTATAGTACCTCATATCTAATCTATTCTTGAACTATGTAGGGCTTCAAATGGGTAATATGAAAAAGCCCTTTAACCTCCCCCAACTCATTCTGTAACTCATATAACCCAGAGTTTATTCTCTTCCTTATTAGGAACGGACCCTCGTATATTCGCTGAAATTTCCCGATGATACCTCGAGTAGCATCTGAAACTGGTGCACTTCTGACCAAAACTAAATCACCTACTTGGGGTTTCCATTCAAATCTACCCTTTTTCCTCTTACTCTTCCTTCTCTCTGCTTTGTCTTTAGTTCTACTATAAGCTTTCAAAATTTTAATAGGTAATTCTTCTTCAAGGGGCTTGTCTGGCAACTTCCGAATGATTTCTTTAAAAATTTCCCTTTTCGTTCCACCTTCCAATAATTCGATGGGTTTGTATCCTGTAGTCTGGTTGACTGACTGATTCAACCAGTCCTGAATGTGATTCACTAACTCAGGGTAACGGCTGATCTGCCTTCACCTGGAATTTATACTTCAATAAACAGCACTTGCCTGGTCGTGCAGTAAAACTAGGCAAATACTTATTTAATGCTTCAAATAATTGCAATTTCTGCTCCAAATTTATTTCCGAACTTCGGTCTATTATCTGGGCCAATTCTTCGCTTTGGATATCCCTGGGGTCTGCACATCTTGTCTCGCTCGGTNTTAAATAGTGGTCAGTCATTTTGTGAAGACACGCTTTAGTGGTTGCTGCTTTTAACGAATACAATGACACATGGTTTGAAAAAACTTCTAAACATACAAATAAATACTTGACTCCACCTCGGCCTGTAGGTAACGGACCATATAAATCCACTGCAACTAATTCTCCTGGGCTTGGAAGCAAATGTGATAAAGTTTCCACTTTAACTGATCTGTTGGGATGCTTTACCCTTTGACAAATGTCACAGCCTGCAATAAATTTTCGTAACTTTCTACCTAAATTCTTGACATAAAACATTGTTGAAATTTGATGCAAACATTTATCCGTTCCTTGGTGACCTAATGACTGATGAATATACTTAAATATAGGTCCTTCCAGCTCCTTTGGTAGCATGACTCTCCAATATGGGTGACACATGACACATTATTCCTTGTTGAAGTGAGTAAATTTCATTATTTTTGGCTGTTTTCGTTTGGATTTTCTCCCTGATTTGCTGCAAACTAGGGTCCTCCCGCTGCAATTTGGGTAGTTCTCTTAACTGTTTTATTACATCTCTGTTGATTCCCAAATCAATTTTGGCTTCTAATACATCCTGTTTGCTGTTCTGCAACTTACGAAGCTCTGGGCTTAAACCTGCAGGATTCCTACTTAATATGTCTGCAAAGAAATTCTGAGTTCCACTAATGTGCTTTATTTGCAGATTATATTCTTGCAATTGCATAATCCATCTGGTAACACGATCAGAGGTTAAATTGCATTTTCTCTAAAAGGATAGCGCCTTATCAGAATAAACTGTTACTGGGTGTCACACAATATAAATTCGAAATTTCTTAACAGCATACACAACTGCCAACAGTGCCTGCTCACATACTGAATATCTTCTTTCTATCTCAGTCAAAACTCTTGATGCAGCTGAAATAATTAAATTTTCTCCTAATTTATTTCTCTGACTTAAAATAGCGCTGATGCCTACTTTACTTGCATCTGTATAAATTTCATATGGCAAATCTTCTCTTGGGTGTGCCAATTGCAAACTTGTGGCAAAACTGTTTCTTAGGTCCTGAAATGCTTGCTCCCTTTCTCTTGTCCATTCCCATTTAACTCCTTTCCTCAACAATGGCAATAGTGGTGCTACATATTCTGAATACTTCAAAATAAATCTATTATGAAAATTGCAGGTCCCTAAAAACTGCCTCAACTGTTTCTGGTTCTTGGGTGATGGATAATTCAAAATGGCTTCGATCCTGGTAGGATCTGCAGCTACTCCTGCTTGACTGATGACATGGCCTAGGAAATTTATTTCCTTAATGCAAAATTTGCACTTGGCTGCATTCAAAGTAAAACCTGCTTGAATCAGTTTTCCAATAACAATATCTAGGTGTCTCAAATGTTCTTCAAGCGTTTTGGAATAAACCAAAATATTGTCTACATATGTTAAAACAAAACTCTCAGTGCCTTCACCCAATGCTAATCTCAATGCTCTCATAAAAGCTGGTAAAGAATTCTTAAATCCATATGGAACTCTTTTATGTTGGTATACTACTGAGTCAAACAAAAACGCAGTCTATTTTCTGGATTCTTCATGCAGTTCAATTTGTAAAAAGGCCGAATTTAAATGCAACGACGATATGAATTTGGCACCTTCAAATCTCTGAAGTAATTCTTGAAGTGGTGGAGTTCGTTCAAAATCAGGCTCAGTATATTGGTTTACTTTTCGTGCATCCACGCAAACACGGTTTTTTTTTCCTTCTCTAGGTACTATTGTCAATGGATTCAAAATATCAGAGTGACTTAATTCCAAAATATCATCCTTGATCATATCTTGTATTTGTGCTTTGATAACCGGTCTAAACGCAAAAGGAACCGGTCGAGAATACGAGCATAACGGCTGATCAGCCTTCACCTGGAATTTATACTTCAATAAACAGCACTTGCCTGGTCGTGCAGTAAAACTAGGCAAATACTTATTTAATGCTTCAAATAATTGCAATTTCTGCTCCAAATTTATTTCCGAACTTCGGTCTATTATCTGGGCCAATTCTTCGCTTTGGATATCCCTGGGGTCTGCACATCTTGTCTCGCTCGGTTCTTGGACGCGATAACAGTCTGCAGCGCTGAAGGTTACGTCATCTTCTTCCGCCAATACCCCACTGCGCCCCTGGTCCACGCACGCTGCCTCGACTTTCTCAAACTGATTTCGTACAGCCTCTGTCAAAACCAATTTACTCCCGCGANTGTGATTGCAGTCTGCAGCGCTGAAGGTTATGTCATCTTCTTCCGCCAATACCCCACTGCGCCCCTGGTCCACGCACGCTGCCTCTCAAACTGATTTCGTACAGCCTCTGTCAAAACCAAGTTACTCCCGCGATCTTCTTTAGTCAATACATTGCTTGTAAAACTCATATCCTTGGGATGAACAAATTTTTTATTATTTTGTTCAGTTGCTTGAAATTGGACACTCTTAGTTTGTCCTTGACGAACATAATCTAACTTTCCTAAGTCAAAACACAGTTGAATACCGTATTCTTTCAAAAAACTACAACCCAAAATAACATCACAATTCAATTGTGGGGCCACCAAAAACACTGCTTCAAATGTCTCTTCCTCAATGTTGAATTCCATTAACATTTGTAACTTAATTCCCTTTGACCTTTTGCCAAATGCAGTTACTAAGTTTATTCCTTGGACAGGCAAAGTCAACACTTCAATCCCAGCCTTACTCAACTTGTCAAATGTATCTTGGGATATTAAATTCACTTCACTCCCAGAATCCAACAATGCAATTGCAACTTCCTTGTTTTCAAACTTAATTGTAATTTGTGGACTTTTGCTTAAATCTTCCTCATTAATAAACAATACTATTTGGTCACAATCAGTTTTCCCTTGATCAATTNTTTCAATTTTTGCTTCATCAATTTCTTTAGACAATGTTAAATTTTCTGAGGGACCTAAACTTGTAGTTTTCTGAAATATGGAAGCAATTCGGTCCTCAAGGCTCCCTACACTTAGTTTTCCTCAGTTCCTCTAGGCCTTTCCTCTCGGTTATTTCTTTCTCGATCCCTACTCCTGCCCCAGATGTTATTTTTGCTTTCTTCAGGTCTACTACTTTCTTCACGAGAGTCCCGCCCCCTACAGCTTGTCTAGTCTGTATTACTTCTCCAGATTTCCCTTTCATTTGGAACATATCTTTGTACTTGCCGCACCTGT
>NW_019723309.1:0-498 GCF_002891405.2 Cryptotermes secundus
CTCTGCACTTACATTCCTTTGATGGCCCTTTATAGTTTACATAATCGTTATAATTTAAAAAAATATCCGTATCCTCTAATTCAGTTAATCCTATGCACACTCTTCAGTATCCCATTCATCATCCTTTCATTAAGTATTATAATACACTTTTTTAACTCGTAGGACCTAATATAGACTATTGAACTATTGAAGGACGCAGTCCTCACAGTGCTAGGGACAGTTTTATGGCTCATCCCTCATACTCATAGTATTTGAAAATCGAACTGGTGACGTAGGTTACTAATCTCTGGCATTTGCTGTCTGCTGCTTGCAGTTATAATCGTTGTTAACTGTCGCCGGAGGGAACCAAAATAAGGCCGTTTTTTTTCTGCGTAGAAGAATGGGAAGAGTAGCAAGAGCCAGCAATGTTACTGTAAATTGACACGAAGCGTAAGAAGGTGGGTAAAATCGGTTTAATAGTGTTTTTGTATTAGTGTAAATATAATTGTAGATATATAC
>NW_019723309.1:1241-129417 GCF_002891405.2 Cryptotermes secundus
TTAATGTTGGTTTAGTAAGGGTTTTTTAAGTTTGAATTTTTATGTGTCTTGAAATTAATTCAATTTAAGAAATTTTGTTTATGTTATTTAGAAAAATATTAACATAATCCACTCTTTTTGTGCTAATACATAATTCCTTTTGGCTTCTTTTTACTTCTTAAGTACATTGACTTTGGGTTTTCCATATTATGTTTTCTGGTAGAGGTTTACTGATATTTCAGAGGAATTTACTGTCTCCATCTTCATGGTCAAAAAGTAAGCTAAGGAAGCAAGTGGCGCAAATGGAGTGTGGGAAAAGTGGTGCAGGTATGGATGGGTAGGAGCTTCAGGTGAGCCAGTTGCTGTAAGGAGAAAAGTAGTAGTGGCACTTCAAGGGGAAATTTTGTGTTCCAGGTAAGAGGTTGGCAAATGGAACACTTTTTCCATGCTCAGGTTACGCTGCTCGCTTGGTTTTGATCTTTGACCCTGAAGGTGATAGCACGAGTATGTTTGCCCAAAAGGTTAGTGATTTTTAACCAGACTATATGGTGCCACATCCCAGAAAGTGGCCCTCACAATCATCACCATGAGAATATGAGTAAAAATCACACGTAATGGGGAAGTTGAATCTGTTATCCTTATGTTCTCCCTATAAACTCACTTATTAAATTGTATGTTGAGGGATTAATGCCTTAAGTGTTCTAATAAACTTGGGTTAATTTCATTACAGTGTATCTCATACTTTACATCAGGCATGTCCACCTTCAAACAGGTTGTGATCAACTTTTTACTGTCAAAACTGCCAGTGATCTACCACCCCATCCTATCATCATACCTCACTCTAAGCAAAAATATTGGTAAAAATAACATGACACATGATGTTTGTTGTAAAAGCAACTAGTAACTGGGCTGTCTCTGATGACTGTAGATTCATCCAGTTGGAGGGAAAGAGCAACACAGTTGGAAACATCTTTCAACAACTGTTCAGTTATGTTTCCACACATCATTTCTAGTGAATCACATATTCTGTCGATCACTTTTACATCAGCACATTCGCAGCTAATGACAAGTGATGAAATAAGAGTTCACATGATAAGGATAGAGTAGGGACTTCCCCACAGTTCACTTAACACAAATATAAACCAATTTTCACGTAAGCTACATAAGAACAGAAAAATAGGAATGGCTAATGTGTATTTTCCCTTCAAAACCTGAATATAATCATATTATATCACAAGTGAATTTACATGCTTTTCACATATAATTTCCTTGTAGGCCTATGAGATTGACCAAAAATTGTCCCACAATCGACGTGTTGGACCTGCCTGCTTTACATGATGCCACATAATCAGAAGTAATCCAAGGCAACCGCATAAAAGAGAAAACAGCTTTATACTGTGCAGCAGAGTCCTTAATCACAACAGCCTGTACATGTGAAGATGGTCAGTTGGTCCGAAACACATAGTGTCAGTAAAAAAAAGTGATGAGTAAATAGTAACTGACATTGTACGTAGATGGTATAAAATCAAAACGCAGTCAGATCTGTGCAGTGAATCAGGATGCTGCAGTATAACATTTTTAACAGTGCTGAATATTGAAAATTTTAAACATAATTTGACAGAAATTTATAAATTATTTAAAGGGGTAACATTTGTGTGAATATGTCATACAGGTTACAGATTGTCTTATTTATTAAAATGTCAAATTTAAATGCATTCACAAGCCACTATGACCCAGTCTGTGCATATTACTTCTTATATGCCTGAGAGTTGGCTTACTCTTGCCAGGGGAGACCTGGATAAGGATGGGATTTTTTTATTTTAATTTTATTATCATAGGTAACAAGTTTGCAAAGCAACTGAAAACAGTTGTGTTATGGCTTCAGATTTTGAGGATGATTTGATGACAGTCAGCTTCAAACTAGTAGGAAGTAACCAAGGAAATATAAATTTACCATTGGAGAAAGCCCATGACAGATTGCAATCAATAAAAGAAGGGGAGTGGAGAAGACATCCATACACTAATGGAATACATTTAGCCAGAGTATCAAAGTTTTCACCATGAGATGCTGTCATGGGAAACACGTGGAACAGAGTCGAAGAAGATTAATTCTTCTTAATTTTTTAAAGATATATTTTGTGTTTATTCTACTTTTTTATTCATCCTTGTAATTTTTATTATTATTATTATTATTATTATTTATTATTATGATTAACAAAAGAGTGCATTTCTTCATAGTTTTAAATATTTTGAAATTTATTTGTTGCGGGAAATAAAAGTCTTAACTACTTTTTTCACACATTTACTTATTTTGGTATAATTATCCTGATAATTTATACATAAATGTCAGAAGTTATCAATTGAGGGGAGGAAGGAAACAATTTCTCCATTTTCATTCCATAATACTCTGTCCAACGACATAAAATTCTTATAAAGGGAACTATTTTTCTATATTAATCTTGTATGTACTTAAGTGTATGGAAGGAATAACTTTTCCAACAAATGAGCACAATAGGAGAAAAACTGTTTTCTTTCCTCAAAATATGCTTCAAATTAACTGTTACCTTTTTTCTTAGCATTGATTAAATCATATTTGTTAAGAAATAAAACTGATGTTGCACAACAAAAATTATTCCCTCAGTCAAAAAACATCTGTTGTCTCTGGAAAGATATCATGGTTTAATCTTTATTTCAACAGAAATCAAGATTACAGGAACTGGATATGGAACCAAACTGCTGCTTGAAATAGGACCAGTCACACAGTCCCTGATCACAGCCATTAATATCCAGAAGGTGTTCGTTAAAGTATAGCTGAACTCTGTATGGCTCACCTGCATCACATCTGTAAGCAAACGGGTTCATTTCTTATTGTTTTTCTGGAACATTACTCATGTTTACATTACACTTTTTACTGTTCCTTTGCTTATATTGGTTTTCTCTGAAATCCTTTTCTATACCATATCTGGTTCCATTTGCATCCAATGATTACTTCCAAGTTCCTTTACTTGCCTTATCTGACTCAGTTTTTGACATATGATTTGCCTGCCACCTACTTTTTGGCTTATTCTTCCACCTTGAAGATGGAAGAAGTGTGTTCACCAAATCATCAGTGAATTTCTATTGAATTACATGCCATCACTCTCCATGTTTTGTTTACTTTGTCAACTGTCCTGTTCTATTTTGGTATTACAAATATGAGATGTAGCAGGGATAGTTTTTGAGTAACTGAATGTCACTGAGTCCTAATTGAGAAGCTGTGATTCAGTCAGCTTCTCAAGAATTTCTGAACATTTTATGAAACCTGGAGGTTCATTGCCATATTCAAAAGAACCCTCCACTGCCCCGTATCCTGGGTCAAATTAACCCAGTCCATACCAGCCGATCCTATTTCTCTGAGATTCAGCCTAATATTATCCTCCCACATACACCTAGGTTTAGCGGCCTCCATAGTCTAGAGGTAACGTTCCCACCTCATGACTCGTGGTATGCGGGTTCGAATACTCGGCGGAGGTCGTCGAATTTTTAAGGGCGGAAAAATTCAGGGAACAAGTCCTCCGGGAGGGACTTTAAGCTGTGTGTCCCGTGTCGTAACTTTACGGCAAGTAAAAGAACCTCATATCCCCAAAGGGGATCACTGAGCCAAATTCCAGGACGTTTCCCGCCCAAAAATAGCCTCTAAGGCCTCCGATAGATGGGGGAAGCATTATAGACACCGCTAAGCAAGTGGCCGAACTCGCTTGCTTGGCGGGACTGATGGTACGCACCATTTATCGGTAGGGTAAAGAGACTGGTAGAATATCATAGAGGGAAGCACAATAGATCAAACTGGTCGCGGTGCATGGGGAAACCCACCCTCTCTAAATAACTAACTAATAACTACACCTAGGTTTTCCTTGTGGTCTCTTTCCTTAAGGCTCTCCCACCAAAACCCTGTATGCATTCCTTTTACATGTACACATATATATGTCACACCAGCGACCTCTTAGTATCATACATGACATCCTACACTAACAAACTCTACTCCCTTAACTACTGATATGATTCTCATATACAAAAAAAGTCCTGTCCATAATTTATAATTCTAATTCCAATTTACATAGAAAAATGTATAATTGTCCGCTGGTTCATTGCCACCCCTGTACATCTGACCTCATGCTCTATATAAATCTAAATTGTACTGTTTAAAAATATGTCAAGACTGATTACTGCTGTAGAAATAATAATAAACTGGTATACTTACTGTAACAGTTCAAATATTATATGATGATTAAAACTCTTCCACTTACTTTTTTATGTATGGCTTAAGTCTCCAGTCATTGAAAATTCAGCAATGGAGTTGCTTAATACAATATTTGTAACCCTACACATGATTTTTGAAACACTAAATCATGACGGCTAAGTAATGCTGCTTTTAATGTTCTAATGCATGTAATGTTTATTTTTTATACTATGTAGTATGGTTATCAAAGTTCTTGCTTTGCACTCTAAATGGATCACACTGTATTTCCACATTTATATGATAAGAATATCTCATTCTTTATTTCAGTATGAATGTGTGTGTGTGTGTGTTTATCCCAGTGCGTGCAGGCAAACGTGTGCCAAATACAATACACATGGAGGGTGTACCTGTAGGCACTGGCCATAGAAACTGATACCTTCACCTGACCCATTCCCACATTTCAGGTTGTGGAATCAATTAAAGCTATGAAAAGTTACACTCAGTACATACACACATAAATTTTCCTAATGTGTTCTATGTGAATTTATATCCTTCATTTTAATTAGTTATTTCTTACAGGTAAAATTTTATTGTTGACAGAGGAACTCAGCAATAAATATATTGAGCTGCAGAGATAATGTTTAGATTTTCCATGTATTTTGTTAATTTACTTGTATACCATATTAAATTTTTCCCAATAAAATATATGGTCTTAATTATCCCTGTACTATATACCGCGTAGTCTGTTTTTGTATTAAGTGTAATCTTTTTAAATTTTGGGTGCGTTTGGCTTTTGCTTTTTGTAAGATAAGAGTGGGAGTAGTGTGGAAAGATAGAAACTATAATAAAAATTTAGCTGACAACTCTTAACATAGACCCCCCAATACCAAATTTTAGTGAAATATATTGGGTCATTTTAGAGATGAAATATGCGGACAGACAGAAGTTTGTGAGCTCCACATTATGTGTTCCTTTCATGTCTGTCATCCAAGACCAAGAAATGAATAGCCAATATCAGAATGTTTATCATAATATTTTTGTTCTGTAAAATTCAGTGCTGTGATTTTCATGCTGAATTAACTATATTGTTAAGTATTGACAGTATGGTTGCTGATTGTGGAATGCGATTTTTAAATGTAAATTAACATTTGCTATATTTCAGTAAGGAATGAATTTTACTGATATTGACCAAAAAAATGCTTTGAAACACTTAGATTCTCTATTGGATATATATTCTTCATTTGAAATATTGCAATTTTTTCCTCCTACAAAGCAAATATATGTCTGTTGAAAGAAAAGGCTATAGACGCACCATACCTCATGAAGTATGGTGAGTAAACATTTTGATTTCAGCAGTGTCATCCCTTTCTTGGAAAAGTACCAATAGTCCTTCAAAACTAGAAATGGGGTGTTAACTGCCTCATTTTATTGAGTACCAGTTTTATTTTAAAACTGTGAACATCTTCAAGATACCCTTGAAAATTGAATAGATGTGTCCATTAACGCCTTTAATACTCATGTCATGACAAATCCAGTAGATCTGGCCATTATCCTATTAATGTTTGTATTTAAGAATTTGAAACTTTGTGTCTGATTTGTGACAACCGCTGGAGAATGTGGCAAGACAGCTACTAGGTCATAACAGATGTGCTCTAAAGTGAATAAGTATCATGTCTTTCAGGCCACGCCATAGCTCAAGCGGTTAGTCGCTGGCTTCCCACCGCGGCAGCCCGGGTTCATTCCCAGGTTTGGTCAAGTGGGATTTATGGTGAACAAAGTGGCACTGGGACAGGTTTTCTCTGAGTACTTGGGTTTCCCCTGCCAATCTTCATTCCACCAAATTCTCCATCATAATAACCCATGGCAGGTACCATAGGCCAATCAGTGGCCAACGTGCCGAGTGGGCCCAGTTGGACTCCACCCCCCACTAAGCAAATCATGTCTTTCTTATAAAATTGTTACACTGAAACTCAGTATAATGCATAAAATGGAAAACCATATTTTAGCGTGTTGCTGTAGCACTGAGATTTGATGTTCTCTTTGTAGAGACTGAGAAGTCCTGTCTTCCGGAATGTGACATGAGATCATGTAGCCTCGTAGAGGTTTACAAACATTTCAGAAGAATATGCTGACCCCATCTTAAGGGTAGAAGACTGAATAACAATGAAGATGGAAGTAGCACACCCTTTCAAAACAGTATTATTATTATAATTATTTTAGAGGTGGTGGGTTTCCCCATGCACTGCGACTAGTTATTAATCTATTGTGTGTCCCCCTTTAATATTCTACCAGTCGCCATGCCCTTCCTGTACTGGTGCTTGCTATCAGCCCTGTTCTGCCAGCGAGGTCAGCCACCTCTCTGGCAGTGGTCCCCGATACTTCCCCATCTTCCGGAGGAATTGGAAACTACTTGGGCGGGAAACTTTGCCTAATTTTGCTCAGAGGTCTCCTAGAGACATGAGAATCTTTTACGTGCCATAAATGTCCGACATGGGACACACGGCTTAAAGTCCCTCCTGGAGGACTTTTTCCCCGAATTTTTCCACCCTTAAAAATTCCACGACCTCCGCCAGGTTTGAACCCGCGTACCTTGAGTCTTGAGGTGGGAACATTACCCCTAGACTACGGAGGCCGCTTTTCAGAACAGTAAACTTCTACCAGATTACACAGTGTCATATTTCAGAAGACAGTAATTATCGGGATTTGCATATATGTCTCATATCTAGCTCCCACAGTTTGGTTACCCTTGTTATACAGTCTTTTCTCTGGAAGTGATGGGTGAGATTTAAAAGTGTTTCATAAAATGTGATGTATCTGATCACCATGCTTTAACACATCATTTGGATTTTATGGTCAAACTCTCATATCACATTGTCTTACAGTTAACAGTATAAGTAAACATTGTGTTACTTACTTAAAGAACACAGCTGCAAGATTGGCAGTAAATGGACTAATGAACGAACTTCTCCACTCTCGACCACTCATTTGATCATAATTGGAGCTGGTCAGGGCCTCTTTATCCTTATCGAACCCCAGTGAAGTCAGAACTAATAGTATCATTTCATGGTGAGTAAAGTAAAGTACACCAGCAGGTTGCTGCTCCCCCTTTTCTATGTCACTGAAAAAAATAGTTACTTCATATTATTTGTTGTGATTTACACAGCAACGGTAACATAGTTGACTTGCAATGAGGAGCTATCTATTTTGAATTTCAGACTGAGTCTTCTTATGGTTTTGCTGTCTTGAATGCTGGGCTAACACCTTAAAGTAGATCATAATTATGTTTAAAGCATTTGATAATGGTGGAACATATTTTTTAAAACTATTATTTTGTACTTCATCCATCATCTGAGAATAACCATGAGGCCATGGTTTGAGAATAGGTCTGCCTAGAGATCCAACAAAGCAGCTTCTTTTTCTTATTTTTTTTCATATTCTGTATGCCTGAAGATGTGACACAAATTGGTACTAATAAACTCAGATCATAATTGTTTTCTTGTACATCCCTCTGACTTGTTTTCATATCACCCTTTGTTTTCTCATGACACTGCATAACTTTGGACGTGATAAAATGTTGAAATTAAGTAAGAGAGCAATTCTTGTATTTGCTCTGCAACGAATTCTTATTGGAGGACGATAGACTGAGGGTGTTGAGGAGAATATTTGGATTAAAGAGAGATGAAGTGACAGGAGGTCGTAGAAAACTGCATAATGAGCTACGTAACTTGTACTCTTCTCCTGGTATAATTAGAATGATCAAGTCAAGGAGGATGTAGCACGAATTGGGGAGATGAATGCATATAGGATATCGGTGGGAAAGCCAGAAGGAAAGAGACCTCTGGGAAGACCAAGGTGTAGGTGGGTGGACAATATTAAAATTGATCTTATAGAGATAGGATGGGATGGTATGGCTTGGATTGAGCTGGTTGAGGATAAGGTCCAGTGGAGGGCTCTTGTGAACATGGTAATGAGCCTTCAGGTTTCATAAAATGCTGGGAAGTTCTTTAAAAGCTGCAGAACTGGCAGCTTCTCAAGAATGGCTCAGCTCCATGAGTAAGTAAGTAAGTAAGTAATAAATTGCTATTAAGCTTTCAAGTATGAATGAATTGGATGATAAAGCCTAAGTAGATTGACTTAATTAATTTAGTTCCCAGAATTATGGCAGAACATACATATACATATGCATGAAATTATTAAGATAAATTCTAGAAAGGGATCAGAAACTTAAGCTCTAAAACAAAGAAGAAGACATAAAATCTGCCTCTCATCATACCTAATTTGTATGATGTTTGTTTTGTAAACATTTGAATGTACTGTCAGCTTCTGTTTTACTGAGTGTTCATTGTGCAGACCTATTAGATGTCCAGGGAGCTTCTCAGAACGTCATATCGGCAGACACTGTGGGATCCCTTGGAAAACTGAGGATCACTCATTCAGTGATCACATGATCAGTGAGTCAGTCAGTGTTACACCATTGAGTTTTATAGAAGTTTTTTTCTATTGTGCTCTATTCGGTGTCTTTATGGCTCATGTGAGATACAGTTTAGAACAAAGAGTTTTGATTTATGGTTGCTATGTGAAAAAAAAAATCTCATAAATCATGCAGGAGAAAATTTTGCCATAAATTTCCTGACATAACATGTCCATCTAGAGATACAGTTTCAAAATTAGTGAAGAAAGTTGGAGCCAGTGGTATTTTAATTGACAGAAAGCCATTAAAAAGAATTCGTGTTTTAACTGAGGAAAAACTTGATGACATCGGTCATCAAATAGAAAATTCTTGAAAATCTTTGCAGCAATTAGCACAGCAAAGTGATGTTTCTGTAGTCAGTGCAGGTACAGCAACTAAGCTGTTCCATATTCATCTGTACAAAATTACTGTTATGCCTGAAATTAAACCTGTGATTTATGAAAAAGAGTGATGTTTCATAATTGGTTTATCAGTAATGTGCATGACAGACTTATTGATCCTAAGCTGACATTTTTCACAGATGAGGCTAATTTTAATCTATTGTGATACGTGAACTCACGAAACAACAGATATTGGAGAAGTGAAAATCCTCATGCCCTAATTGAATTTCCCCTTTACAACCAAACGATAGGCATATGTGTGCAATTAGCACTAATCTTATCATTGGACACAATATTTTATGAAGGAATCTTGATGCTCAATGATACATTAATGACATGCTCAATGGATTTCTCATTAATTTAGCACCTGCAGAAGAAAGATTAAGTTATTTTATGCAAGAGAGCAGGACTCCCCTTACAACTAAGAAAAGTATCCGAACATTACGTGGTGTGTTTGGGGAATTAATGGGGATGATAGAATTATTAACAGGGGTTTAGTTAGTTAGTTATTGGAGAGGGTGAGTTTCCCCATGCACTTAGACCAGTATTGGTCCATTGTGCTTCGCTCTATGATATTCTACCAGTCTCTATACCCTGCCGATATTGGTGCGTACCATCAGTCCCGACTGAGCCAGCGAGTTGGGCCTCTACTGGCTTAGCGGTATCTATAATGCTTCCTCCATTTATCAGAGGAGTTAGAGACTACTGTTGGGCGGGAAATGTCCTTGAATTTGGCTCAGTGACCTCCTTTGGAGATATGAGGTTCTTTTACGTGCCGTAAAGCTACAACACGGGACCCACGGCTTAAAGTCCGTCCCGGAGGACTTGTTCCCTGAATTTTTGCGCCCTTAAAAATTCCATGATCTCCGCCGGGTTTGAACCCGCGTACCACGAGTCATGAGGTGGGAACATTACCTCTAGGTTACGGAGGCCGCTTTAACAGGGGTTTGCTGACCCCCTAGATCTCCAAATCTAAACCCATGTGATTTTTTTTTTGTTGGGAAAACTCAAAAAGGGTTGTGTATGCCAACAATCCACATAACGTGAAGGCTCAGAAACAGAATATTCATGAAGCAATTTACAACATTCATCAATGTAAATTGTGACAAGTTTCCTGAAATCTGTTTCAAAGAATTCAGTCATGTCTCACAGCAGAGGACATAGATTTTGAACATCATCTGTGATGGTGAATAAAATATTAATTACTGTATTTGATTAATGATCAACATAAGAAGTAAACAGTTGTGCTAGCTGTACTGGCCATGTAGCAGCATTTTTCTTCTCAAGTGCCACAGCTCTTTCGCAGGAAGCTGCCGACAGTAAAACCAATGTCCAATCAGCCTGCACTCTGAACACGGTGTGTAACTATGCCTATCACGCAGGTTACATACAGTTACATGCATGTAGGAACTTAGGAGGTTAATAATTGGGAAGGATGACTGACACAGTGTGAGAAATGGCTTTTACTGTGCCAATTTGTATGCTGCAAATTTCTCAAGTATTTCTCTGGAATTTAACTTAAATCCCTGCAGTGAGAAGTTGGCATGTAACTGTTTTAATACTGTGGATCTGATCTCTTTTCAATTCATTATCCTAATTCATATCACTGGTGTAACAATATTTTGTAGAAATATAGTGAAGACTGGAAAAAGTACCAATCTGTAGAACACTTAGTCACTAATTATTATTATTATTGTTGTTGTTGTTATTAAGGTATTCCTGTAACAGGCCATGGAGGTCCATAGGGTTGTGAGATATTGAGGTTCCCACATTTTCAAGACAATCGGCTCATAGATGGCAGTAAGGTTGTCAGCTTATGCGCCGGCCGCCCTTTATCCCCAAGAATATTCCTGGTACTCATTTCTGTTAGAGGCTGAGTATAGTATACCCCAGGGCCATAGTGCAGCTGGAAGGATTAGGTCAATTGAAAAAGATCCAGTGACCTCATCGGGACTTGAACTCGCAACCTTCTGGCTTGTAGCATGGTGCCTCAACCAACTATGCTACCGCTTAGTCACTAATATGATCAAAAATATTTCTTTTTGGGTGTTTGTCATCACATACAATTTTAATATATGTTGCATTCAGTCAGTAACATGATGTTTTGCAGCTCGTATGTGAAAAAGAGACTCTAGTCAAAGAGAGATATTCCTGAGCAATATGAAACATGAAAGCTGAAAACAGATACAGTCCCCAAGACCTAACTTGTTTCCATGGCAAATGCTCCGGCCTGTCAGTAGTACCAACCACAAAAACTGAAGAAGATAAAATGATGTTTCCCCCCATTAAATAAACACTCCAGTGCTTTGCTTAGAGTGAGTTATACTCGTACATGTTATGCAGCTTATATGTCACTGCATCTTTTTATCTGAAATGTGCCGTGCCAGGCCAGGGAAGGAAGTAGATTCACTTCTCAGTGGTAGCCCCCAAACTGTCCATTTATGTATTTGTTTTATTGCTAGTGGGGTGGGACTAAGTCCCTTGTACTGTGGCCACTTCTGGCCTATTCTACCAGCCCCAGATGATAGGTGAGGGTGATTGTGGAGCAATTGGTGGAATGAAGATTGGCAGGGGAAACTGAAGTACTCAGAGAAAACCTGCCCCAGCGCCACTTTGTCCACTACAAATCCCACTTGTCCAGACCCGGGATCGAACCCGGGCCTCCACGGTGGGAAGCCAGTGACTCACCGCTTGAGCTATGGCACAGCCTCCATTTATGTATACAATACCATGAAGAAGAGAGAGAGATGTTGTTACTCCTGCCAGATTATGCTTTTGTATTTCTGCATGATCAGACTCATAATCTGGGATTTGCCACAGACTTGCTTGAAGATCCTTAGCCATAATTGTGCCATGTGAGAAATACCAAACTCACCTGAAGCGATCAATAAAGTCCTTGACAGGGGGACAGCCCACCTTTTTGTTCAAGTCATTGCCGTATCCTGTGCTGTAGTATAACTCCAAGTCTTCTATGTACTCCAGGGCCTGGAAAATTTACAGTGACTTTCAGACTGTGTGTACTTTATGTTGAGGTTCCCACAAGAAGGAAAATATGGCAACTTGATACTAAATGACGTCTGTCATAGAATAATCTATGAATGGTACCAAAAACATTGGAAGAGCACAAATAGATATATTAGTGGCAAGAGTTTAATCTTTGTCTGTTGTCATTTATATCCTGATGTGATTCGAATTATGGTTTTTTCAATAAAATTCAGTGTACATTAACTATATGAATTTTCATAAGTACAGATGTAGTTTGGGAGTTAAACGATGCAGTAATGAAATTTGCTTGTATATCCCTTGGAATGTGGCAAGCGGTAGTGTTGGTTGAGGCACTATGCTATAAGCTGGAAGATAGCAGGTTCGATTCCTAATGAGTTCATTGAATTTTTCAATTGACCTAATCCTTCCAGCCACACTAATGGTCATGGGGTTGATGCAACCCCTAACAGAATTGAGTACCAGGAATCTTCCTCAGGGTAAAGGGTGGCTGGCATGTAAGGCTGACAACCTCACCACCATCTGTGAGCCCATCGTCTGGAAAATAGAAGTGGGAAGATACTAGATGCTACTCAGTATTTTGTGAACATGTAAAAAAATCTAGCTCATACCCTTGTCATATTATCTGTCCATTCTTGTTCATGTCAGTTCAGTTGATTTAATGACTAATGATGTTGTATCATCTGCAGAAGATATTGAGAGGGGTTTTATGCGTGGTGGACTAGAAAGGCCTTGGAGTAGTCACGTAACTCCAGTAAGTTTTATATGTCATGTTTTAGGTGATAGGCTTGTTGAATATGTTAGCAGTCCATATTTCTGTGCCCCATCTTGGCCGGGTTAGTGTTCAAGATTTACGCCTGAAGATTTCATTGATTTGCAGGAAGCTGTAAGATAATGACACTGTAATAATTTTGTCCTGCATTCTATATATCTATCTGTCTGTCCATCTATGGCTCTACAGTCCTTGTGGATCTTGGCTGCTTTTGCAGTTTCATAATCCATACACAGTCAGTAGGACTGCTTGGACTGGTTATCAGCCCATCACAAAGCTTCTACCTACACACAGAATAAATACACACAGACATCCCTGCCTCAAGTGGGATTCGAACCCATGATCCCAGTGTTCCTGCAGACGAAGATGGTTCATGTTGTAGTCCTGCAGCCACTGTGATCGGCAGGTTAAACCTGTACAGTTGTAAATTACATCTTAGTCAGTTGCCTTTAATTAGCTTGATCTAAAGCAAAATTATTTATTTAAACTGTATATTAAATTATATTAAGCACAAAGCTGCACTTTCTGTAATATTATGGATTCAATGAAAAATTTGCCAAGGAGAAGACAAAACATGAGGATTCAGGAACTTCATATTTAATTATTAGGTATAAATTTTAAATACAGCAAGATGAAGCAGTTGTGTCAATAAGAATGTAAAGACAATGACAGAAAATATATGTGAGTCTTTAGGCTCTTTCTGTGAAAGGTATTTTATGATCCCATGATTTGGTGAAGTTATTCTTCGTCATGCCAGTTTTATGAAATTTATTAATTTAACATGCGTTTCATAACAGAATTGTTATACTTTGTATGTGGTGTATGTATGACTCTATTAGCATGCCTGTATATATATGAAATCACATTTGTTATTGCATTACCTGATGCAATATTGCTACAGATATTACAACAATGCTACTTTCTATGCATCATGCCATATGTTGTTATAATAATTACTCGCACTCTTCTGTGATGAAATGTGAGCCTGAATGAAAGAATGATTGTTATTTTAATATGTCACATTCCTTTTCAACCCCATTAGATGAAAAATGAATTGCCATGTGTTTTAACATAAAAAGGAAATGTGTTTCTTATACAGTGTGTTGAATTATTATCATTCAGTAACTCAGATCAGAGTGGTATGTAAAATTTTCCATGTGGCATCCTGTGGTGTGCATGCTAAAAGTTTCCAGCTCTTCTTTCATACAATAATACCTACTTACTGTGTGCTTTGTGTTTGTGAATGGGATATAAGGTAGTGCCGCTTAAGTCAAATACTAGAATATTAATTATTTTGAACTCTTTTGTACTATTGTTCATTGGTATGTGTTACCATATATCACAAAGATTTTCAAGGGATAGAACATAAAATGTTGCAGTGATGGCATACATGAACAACTAATTCACTAGACAATAACTGGAAACTTAGGGTGGTAGAACTGAAAGCACAATGGTTATTAGTGTTTTACAAACAAAAAAATGGGGAAAAAGAAACTTAAATGGTGGTTGTTTCTGTCATTTATTATACTATACTGTCAGTATCTATATTATACAATGTCATGTGCTAGGTTGACTGACAAATGGTGAGTTTTAAAGCATGAACATGGATGTAATTGTGGCACAGTTGAGGTACTATCTCAAAATTTACTTGGTAGGACTGAGGAAACCGAAGAAGCAGTCAGGCTAAATAGTGTCCCAGATGACTCAAAGTGAGTACCTCCTGAACAAAATCTAAAGAATTGTTCCTATACCAACTTGCCCTGTATTTAGGCCGTGCCATGGCTTAAGCGGTTAGTCGCTGGCTTCCCACCGCAGTGGCCTGGGTTCGATCCCAGGTCTAGTTAAGTGGGATTTGTGGTGGACAAAGTGGCGCTGGGGCCACTACGAGTACTTTTGGTTTCCCCTGCCAATCTTCATACCACCAATTGCTCCGCAATCACCCTCACATATCATCTGGGGCTGGTACAGTAGGCCAGAAGTGGGCACAGTACAAGGGACTTAGTTCCACCCCACTAGCAATAAAAGAAAGGAACTTCTGCCCTGTATTTAGAGCAAGGTGACTGGAATGATAGAATGTGACAACAAGAAGTAGTGAAAGTGGAAACACCTGAAGGAGAAAGAGGATGTTTTAATTCTGAGCTGTACAAACTACATTCACATTAATGTGTGTCATCCATAGTGCATTTTGAAAATGTTGCATGATTGTCAGTTTTGGAATTAAGGTATTGTGCATGCACCATAGCAACCTGCTAATAAAAACAGTAACAAATAGGAAGAAGAACCTTTCTTTGGTTTATATATGAGGGATCTACTCCTAAACCAACAGGGGAATGATAGAACTTACTTTAAGATCATCTTCAGTGAAGGCAGCACACCATGGAGAAACTTTATCCAAGTGCCATGCCTTGTCATATCGACATGCAGAATACATTAAGAGTATGTCATCTGTAAACAAAAGTTAAAATATCACCCATAATGCAATATGGTGTAAGAACTTGCATGTGTCTCCAAAATCTCTCCTATGATCAGTAGTCTCCATTCATAAAGAACAGTGCTTTTGTAATCTGGTGTAGAGGAAATATTATTTTGTAACTATGGCTGCAAGGGGCACAGTGATGTCGCTATTACACTTGATGTGGGTGAAATGCTACTGTCATTAATTGAGCTTAGGTTAGGTTTTAATTTATTTAATTACAGGTAACTGTTGTGACATTGTTTGACACTCGTGTTTATTATCATTTTAGATATGAAGCTATGAGGCCTGTTCCCCCCTTATTCCATCTCAGTAGTGGTGTTAATAAACCTCTCTTTCCCCTAGGCTAGTGTGCTGCATTCTGTTTTTCTTTGTCACTGTTTTACATTCTTCTTCTCTAATGTTTCTGATGAGTTCGGTGATTTTAGTTGAAAGTCATTTAAGACTAAATCAGTTAAAACTTCGGTTTTACAATAATAATGTGATGTGTTATAGTACGTCCATCGCTGCGCAACGGCTACAATGGGAACATATACTTCCATGACAACAAATACGTGGAAATCGTTGAGTTCCCACAGCGACAAATTGAATACCAACAGACCATTGCATAGAGATTGCCGAAACAACAAACGCGTTTCCCCGGAGATGGACCACAGAGGGTTCATTACGTTGCAGCGGGAAAACCGAACTATTGGGAAAGGTGTTCACTAAGCAGTCCGAACAACACCTATATATGGGGGTTGAACGTACCAGACAGATTCTGAGACAGTAAAATATGGTTGCGAGTCCCAAGGGACTTGGACCTGAGAAAGACTTGGCTGGCAAAAGCCAGTAGCATGTACGAATGACAGACTCGTCCTCTCGTTAGAGAGGGCGCCCCACAATAAACAAGACCGTAATAAATATCTGGTCACTCGACACTAAGACTTACTGACTGACTGACTGACTGACTGACTGTCAGTCGCAATATGACTTTGACTTTGACTTTGACAGACAGTAAACTGCCAGTAATAAAGTAACTCTGACAGACAGTGGTTGCCTCTGTTGAGGCGGGTTCGAATACCTCCACCATGACCCTGCAAGTTGTAGGAGGCTACGAAAAGGGAAGTCTCAAATTTGAGACAGTAATATATGGTCTCGAATAGCAAGGGACTCAGACCCGAGAAGGACTGTTCTGGCAAGGACCAGCAGCATATACAAAAGGCAGACCTGTCCTCTCATCAGAGAGGGTGCCCACATAAAACAAGACCGTAACTGTCAAACAGTAATTAAGATCTGGTCGCAAGCCCCAGATGGGTGCTTTATGCCAAGACAGACTGGCCGACTTACTGTCGGTCATAAAATGAGACAGACTCAGACAGTGGTCCCATAATGCTGGGAACCATGTCTTTCTGCTAACATTGCTGAGTAAATTGCCATATAAATCCATTGCAGTTGTTGGACTCAAGAAAACTGTCTGCTGTATGGCTGAATTCCAAGTGCGGGATGTACATACCAAGGTCAAGTGTCTTGGAAAATCCGAGTCTCTTGGACACAGATCCCACGAGTGTTGTCACTGTGGAACCGTCTTCAAATTTTTTCATTTGCTTTGTTGTGTCTTTGTTTTCTTCAACATCTTTTTCCCACTTTTTACAGCTGGCATATGGCTGCAACATAAATCCAATAGTTTTAGCAGTGAACTTGATAACTTTCATCAAAGCCATGCTTAAAGTTTATGAATAGTGCACCGTTGACTGTGATACAATGTAGTACATTGACATGAATGGTTATTAAAAAATTAACAGCAGCAAATATGAAGCCAAGCAGCCACATTTAACTGTATCAGTGTTTTCTGAAGTACTTGAAATTGATTCATTAGTTAATTTGTGATCATTTATTGTAGGTAAAAATACTTGATCAGAGGTAACATATGAATATGATGCAATTTTTAAATATTCTCCAAGTTCTTTAACGTTGTTTCCACCAGATGCCTGGCTTCTTTTAAGGAGCTCTCTACAAGTTATTTTGTATTCACCAAGAATAAGATTACTGGAAATATTCTTTTAGAATGTAAAGTCATTGACTATAGTCATATGTTACAAAGTGAAGATTATTACAGTCCAAATTCAATTTAAATAAAGTCTTAAATAATTATGAAGTTACCTTAATAAGCATGTCATCTTCCAGGGCTTCTGGGAACTCCAAACCCATTCCAGTTCCAAATAATCCATCCACAAATGCAATGGCGCTGGCTGCAGTTCTCTGTTTTGTGGTGAACTGGACCTGAAAAGGAACATCGCATAGATGATGCTATATTTAAGCTATCTTGAAATGTCCCTGTAGTGATTTAGAGAAGTGGTGTAAAGCCTGTAACACCAGACGTATGAAGAGAAATTTAAAGCATTCTTCAAATATCATTGCAGTGAAATAATTATACATAGGAATGTATAATGGTTGTTACTATTATGAAATCGTTTTCATGTTACTAGCTGGCTATACGTTTACAGTTAACCCATAATCTTATTGAAATTAGTGTAAATAGTTAAGATCTTAAAAATGATACTGCACATATATTCATTTTACTTAAAAATCAAGCCAGATATAGCTTACTGGTTACATTACACTTGTGTTAATTTTCCATCTGTTTGTTGTAAACACCATCTGCAGTGTAGTCCGCCTCTGTGGTCTAGTGGTCAGAGTTTTTGGCTATAGATCCAGAGGTCCCGGGTTCGATTCCCGGCGCTACCAGATTTTCTGAGAAGTAGTGGGTCTGGAACGGGGGCCACTCAGCCTTGCGAACATAATTGAGGAGCTACTTGAATAGAAAGTAGCGGCTCCTGTCTAGAAAACCGAAATTAACGGCCATGGGGATGTGTTGTGCTGAACACGCGACACCCTGTATCCGCTAAACTTGGCACTAACTTCGCCGGCAAGCGGCTGTCGCTCGGTCGGTATAGTTCTCTTGCGGACTACAGGCCACGGAATTTATTGTTGTAAACAAGTTTATGAAATTTTGATGTTTGCACATTTTGAATGCATGTGATGAAAAACGCCAATGTTACAACTGTATGAACCTTAGAGATTATGTTTCCAAACTTTCAGGTAATGGAGTTGTAGCCCAGCAGAAACTGCATATGGCTATATCACTAAGTTGTCTTGTTTGTAATTTATAAATTTGGCTGACTTCTATTTTCACATAGAAGTATTCAGAAGCACATACAGAGGTTATTTTCTAAAGTTCCTGTAACTTATTGAATTAAAATTATAATGCTTTTATTTATTATTTCAATTGTGATTTGTTATTCTGCATCAGTTGTGGAGATTATGTTGCATCTTAAAAATTGAAGAATTATAAAGTGTGTTGTAAGAAACTGTTGTGTTCTGTTTGAATATACTATCACAGCATTTGTCTGGCAAGACTGAAGAAACCACAGAAGGTACTTTCAGGGTATGGAGTAGGAGTGCTGGAGTGCTACTCATTTCTCTGTGACATTTGATATAATCATCTTGTAACTACTGTCTACAAAATAGATGTTCATGGTACAAATATCCTTAATTTTTCAGAGAACAAGAAGTTCAGAAATTACACTGTACTTTATAGTCCATGATGGCTGTCAGTTTGCTCACCTTAAATGAGTCCTTTGTCACTGTTTGTTTGAACAGTGCTGGGAACCTGCTCTTGAAGCGTTCACCCAAGCGATAAAGATCATTGTAGCCCTGAGGGGTAAGATCACTCTTCACATTTGAGACCACTTGTAGAGTCCACAGTTTAAGGTTTTCAAGATCCTTGGCACATAAACTGCCACCTTGTTTTGGAACACAGAACAATTCATACATTAGTTAAGTAGTCAATATCTCAACCTTTTTACTAGAGTTTTGTGTTATATTTAAAAGACCTCTTGATAATTATGTTCAGTATAGGCTTAAAAAAACAAGACAAGGAACTCAACACACAACAGGAGAGAATATAACCCACCGTGTCGAACACACGCACATCGAGGGAACTTATATATATTAACAACCCAAGCAACAATATAGAATAAAACACTTTCCTCCTCCAGTAATTTTAACACATGACCACATTGGTTGAAACATATAGTGAAAAACTTTTAAAGTGAATATCTTTTAATAAATTCTATAGAACTTTAATGTTGCACGTGAGACTGTAAAAAACTAATTGGCATAGGTTTATGTTTTTAACCTACTTTTCTTATTTATCAGGAAAGGCAGGTTTAATGCTCTATCATGTCTGCCAAGCTGTCCATGCATGTGCTTATGTGTTTTAATAACTTCTTAATTAGTTTAATGAATATTCATTAAATCTGTTATGAAGATCCTGCTGTTACCACAATCTTTCTGCTGCAAAATTTCTTACAAGAAATAATATATTCATGACAGCTTGAATACATTTGAGGTGGAAAGGAAACTAGTGTTACTTAATGCAAGGCCCTGAAAACTGATGGGGTAATGGAGCTTAACAAAATATGCAACTTCTGTTGAATATAAATATGCTGGCATGCAAAATCTGTACCATCATTTTAGTTTGGTGTTAATAAGCAAGACCAAGTTAATCTGTGAGCAGCAGCATAGTTGTCTGAGGGCTGTAATGTTAATTTCTCATTTTTTAAATTAAGACAAGTATACGTAAAGTTCATCTTTTATTGTAATCCTCAATCATATCATATTCCATTTAAATTTAAATACTCAACAATCCCATATGTATTGCAAAAGTTACATGAGGATCTTTAAGATACATATGCTCCAGGTTTGCAGACTGCCTGAATCTGGCATTGATAGTAACTGATGGATCATTAGAGATGTTACATTTCATATGAAGCTAGACTGTAAACATGCCTACAGATTTTGCCCAAGACATTCATCTGTATGTAAAAAATTACAAATATTTAAATGATGCATAATTTTTAGGTTATATTTCTCTTCTCTCTTCTAGTAAAATAAATCGTTGAATAAACTTTAATGTACAGTTGCAAGCCAACTCTGTTATATAGATTGAATATATAAAGGAAAGTAAATGTTGTAGAATCTTAATAATAAATTTTAATAATTTGAGAATGTAATTCTGAATTTTTTTGCTTCTCATTCCTCTGACCTGATATTCAGAGAAGATTCCTGATCTTAAATCCCCCACCATCTTTTTTAATGTGTTTATCCTTTTTTTATTAGTATTAGCTCCTTTGATATATTTTTACCATTACTCACTTCCATCTTTTTCATGATTTTTGATGATCTTCTCTTGGAGATCATAAAGATCTTTCAGTTCATCAACTTCATCAGCATCAGCATATCTCGTGCCATGACGAGATATAATCCAGAACTGCTTAGCTTCACATTCTGTAAGCAACAGATAAATTAACTTCAAACATTGTTACGAACTTTTTAATTAAAAAAAAACTCTGCATCTGCAGAATATTATGGAACAGAAGTTTTATGTTGTCACTGTTACTTTACGTGTACTGAGAAGGTTTAACAGTGTATTAGCAGCCTTTTGGAAATGTTGACTTCTGGAATAAATTGTAGAACGTGCAGTTCTTTTCATACATTTCAATTCTCTGCCCTAGTGTCAGTTTCTAGCCACTGTTTTCGCATTGGAGCCTTAGTTCGGTTCCAGGTAACTTCATATGAATTTTGTAGTGGCCAGAGTGGCAGGGGGGGGTTTTTTTTTTTANTTTTAAAGTTCCCCATACTAATCATCACCATTACTCCCCACTCATTTATTTTCTTCCCTGAGGTATGAGATGTCCCTGACCAGGCAGAAAATTACCACATCCTTGGTCTTCAAGGTGGGGCCTGATCTACCCAGCACCTGATTTGTTACAGAGGAAAGGGTAAAGTTGTCTCTGTGCTTAACTAATTAGGCACTATACCATGAAGGTGCATGGGGGAGTGGATGTATAGATCCACATTTTACTTGACTGCGGCACTACTTGGAGATGAGTGATCAACTTCACACTCTGGCCGCTTTACCCTCCCCCAGGGAAGAATTCCTGGTACCCATTGGATAGGAGGCTGGGCGGTCCCCAGAGCCAGTCTGGATGACGTGGAGAAGAGAATATTCTTGACCCTAGTGGGACTTGAATTCTGATTCCCCAGTCGGCCAGACCAAAGCCAGTAGCTATACCAACTACGCTATCCTGGCTTCCTTTGTGACAGAATAAAGGAAGTTAATTTTTCTAAGCTTTTGTTCTTTCAGAAAAATCCATGCTTCTGCAATCCAGCTTTATTTATCATTATTATTTTGTTTTATATATTTTTATGTTGAATTCAGCTTTGAGATTCATATTATAATATTAATGTTACTACTACTACTACTGTACTCTGTTATACTATAAAATATAAGCAGTTTCTTAATTAATAATTATTTAATGACTTCCAATTTTATGTGAATCTGGTTTCATTGCATTCAGTCATCTCACCATATTAACACAACATATGGCAGTTTTGTTGAAGATTCTAAGACAGGGCTGTAAAACTGGTGGCACATGTACTGCATGGAATGTTAGAAAAAGGTGGTGAATCTGTTTGAAAACTATGAAAAATGGTGACTAAATGTTATGAGTAATTTTTAATTGATTTCACATAACCGGTAATAAATAACTCGGAAAAGAATGGAATTAGGATGACTCCAAAATCTAATGAAATATCAGTACAATCTAGCAAATGGTTTATGAGTACCTTGACTCTGGCAACATGTAATTTAAATATATTTTTGAACTTTATGTGGCCAATTTTTATTCACATGCACATGGCAGCGGTAGTTGGTTGAGGCACTGGTGCTACAAGCTGGAAGGTTGCAGGTTTGAGTCCTGATGAGGTTGATTTTTTTTTTCATTTTACCTAATCCTTCCAGCCCTGGGGTTGACTTAGCCTCTAACAGGAATGAGTACCAGGAATCTTCCTGCGGGGCTAAAGGGTGGTGGGCGTGTAAGGCTAACAACCTTACCGCCATCTGTGAGCTGATTGTCTAGATAATGTGGCAGCCTCGATGTCTCACAAACCTATGGGTCTCCATGGCCTGTTACAGGGTTAGCTTTACCATTTTCTTTTCTTACTTCACAAATATGTTGCAAGGAGAATATTTGTTTTAGTAGAGTGTAAGCCTATGTATACGTATATACAGGGACACACACAAATAGATTTTGAGAGATGTATTGTAATTGAAAGGGTATAAGCCTCAGGTCTGCATACATTTCAAACTGATGGTTGCAGTAGGGACCCAGAACATGGCATTTAAATTATATGATGAAAAAAAATTAAAATCATTGATCCTTGAAAGGTTTGTGACACTGGTCTGTTATTATTTATAAAATTATTGTCTTGGGCATTGTCCATTATCTTAGTTAAATTTAAACTATCAGATGTTCCCAAAGTTGGATCTTTTTCCATCATCAATTGCAAGAAAGAGGAAAGGATCTTAAGTTGAGCCTGTTAGACAAAGCTAGCCATAATCACTGGGCAATAGAGGAAATAGTAGGCACCATATATTTTCTCCTGCTCAGATATGAAGTGTGGGAGACAAAGATGGAGGTAATAAAATTTGTTAAATTTCAGCGGTATCAACCAGAAATGGCGGTCATTGCTAAAGAATGCCTTATTTTCTTTCACACAGACATTTTGACATTAGATTATGTTGTTTGAGTGCAGCTGGCTAAGTATGAAAGGTGCCTAATTTTCTTTGTTACGTTTCTCCACAGCCTTAGATAGAAACTTAAAAGAATTAAGACATAAATGAAAGGTTTTGATGCTGATTCTGATAAATATCAATTTCACATCATGAACAGTTTTCAGAAAGATTAAGACTGCTTATTGTATCTTTGGGATACTTTGAACTACAACTTTTAATTCACAGTATTTACCAGGACATCATTTTTGATCTGCTATTTTTAATTTTGAAAGTGAAGTTATCTCAAGGTCGCAGCAAGGTCTGTTTAACTTCATCGAGTTGAATCATTCTTGAGAAGCTACCAGTCACTCAGCTACTTAAGAATTTCTCAACAATTTATGGAACTGGAAGGTTCATTATTATGTTCACAATAGCCCTTCTCTCATTCCTGTTCCATGCCAGAAGAATCTGGCACCCCATCATATTTCTCTAAGATCTATTTTAATATTATCTTCCCACCTACTTCTGTATAGTCCTAAGAATCTATTTTCTTCTGGCTTCCCCACCAATATTCTACATGCATTCCTCTTCTTTCCATTTGTGTTACATGCCCAGCCCATCTCATCCCCCTTTACTTGATTCTAATTATACTTGTCGAAGAGTACAAGTTATAGAGCTCATTATTCAGTTCTCTCCAACCTTTACCATTTCATCCCTCTTCAGTCCATTATATTCTCATCAGCACCCTGTTCTCACATACCTTCAATCTGTGTTCTTCCCCATTATGTCAGAGATTAAGTTATGCACCCATACAAAACTACAGGCTATAGTAATAAATATTTAGCAGATTTTAAGCTTGAGGTAGGCTTGGGTAAGAGCTGTCGCAGTACTTACTATCAATATATACATAGCTTGCATTTGTATTGCTCACAGCTTCATATGGTGTAGCAGTGCCAAACAAGATGTAGGGGTCTGTCTGGTCGGCATAACAGGAGTCTTGACTCTGGCCAGCCGCGAGGGTTGCCAGAAGAGTGGCCGACAACAGGATGATTATCATCTTGTTTCTGTTCAATGAAGAGAATGAATCCAAAGCTAATGGCAGAAAATGAAACAAGATATATTTGTAAATAGTATACATTTTAATGAGTACTTATTGTGGCATATTTTCTTAAAGCAAGGACTGTGGAGCCAGAGAAACAGCCATTGCTATGTAATAGCTACGTAACACACAACACCAATGGAGTAACTGTTGGAAGAGGTGTTTTCTGTGCAGTCCGTGCCGAGGCTATGTAACAAGGACCGATTGCCATTAATGGGAGAGAATTGAGGCGGCAGTTAGAAGAGTGGGAGTTTGGTGTGAGATGGCCACCAGCCTGTGAGGACATGAGCCCGAGAGTGGAGGGACATGTACCGTTGGAAGACATTACCAAGCGGCAGAGTGAATGCCGTGACTGAGAACACTGTTCTTTGTTTGATAGTGATTTGTAAAGTGTAGTCATGAGTTGTGTGTTAAAATGTCCAATAAATCCAATTACCAATCCAAATCCCGTGTCTACTTAACATGTGTAGACAGTATTCTGATGTACTTTCTTGGAAGAACTTAATAATTCTATTTTATTTTAAATTTTTATATCTGTATGGAGCCGATAGTGGAATGATGTGCTTTTTATTTATCCTTCAGTATATTTGCTTGAATGTAGATATCCTGTGTTGAAAGATTTCCAGATATAACCACAATGTGTCGCACCGTCTCTATGTTTGAAAATTTCAACAAAGAAAATACTCCTACGTAATTTTTTAGTATGAACTTCATATCGAAGTTCACATGAACAGTTACAGTGTTTCTTTAATTACTGCTGTCAAAATCATTCTGAATTTTCGCAGTCTCCATGTTCGTGTTTTGTATTTAATCAACAGATTTGTTTTAAAATAAATTGCATACTTTTTCAGTGAGTTATTTCTCCACAAAAACTCATGCAGGTGTCACCAAATACCCAGTAAGTTCACTTAATGCACTTGACAAACACCAGATCAACTCAAAATTGATTTGGGATTGCCACCAAACTCTCAGGGACTGGACAAACATAACGGTACCACTGATATGGGTGCTCGGGCATGAGGGTATTGCTGGAAACAAAATAGCAGACCAATTGGCTAAGGTTGGAGCTGAATATCCGTGCATAGGACCTCAACCAGCCAGTGGCATCTCTATAGGAGTTGCCAGACAGGCAATCAGGGACTGGACAAATATGAAGCACAAGAAATACTGGGGTTGTTAACTGGACTCAGGCAAGCAAAGGGACTCATACGAGGACCCTCTACTAAAAGAGTGAAAGAACTGTTGAAGTTAAACAGGAACCAGCTACGATGGGTGGTGGGACTACTTACAGGACACTCACCTCAAAGGACACCTCTTCAAATTGGGACTAAGTAACGGTCCAACTTGTGAGAGGTGCCAAGAAGAAAACAAAACAGCCACACATATCCTGTGTGAATGTGAGGCCTTAGCTTGTTTAAAATTGCGCCACTTGGGTCAGTATTTTATGGAACCAAGTGACTATTTCGACGTCCCCACGTACAAAATCCTGCGCTTCATTCGAAGCGCAGGATTGTTGAGGGGTTAATCAGAAGGGGAGGCACAATAGATCACTGTGCTCGTGGTGCAAGGACCAAGAAGGCCCACCCCATATACATTCATTCATTCCAGTTCGGAAAGCGGGAAATATGTCCTGCTGGTGACATAGTATCCCCATGTGGCTTAAATACGAGTAAATGTTCTGAGTCCCACTACTCTCCAATCAGCCCTGTCTTGCGTGTTGTGACGCAGTTCATTTCTTGACGTTTAGTTAGTTAGTTATTGGAGAGGGTGGGTTTCCTCATGCACTTAGACCAGTATTGGTCCATTGTGCTTCCCTGTATGATATTCTACCAGTCTCTATACCCTACCGATAAATGGTGCGTACCATCAGTCCCGCCGAGCAAGCGAGTTCGCCCACTTGCTTAGCGGTGTCTATAATGCTTCCCCCATCTATCAGAGGCGTTAGAGACTACTGTTGGGCGGGAAACGTCCTTTGAATTTGGCTCAGTGACTCCTTTGGAGATATGAGGTTCTTTTACGTGCCGTAAAGCTACGACACAGGACCCACGGCTTAAAGTCCCTCCCGGAGGACTTGTTCCCTGAATTTTTCCGCCCTTAAAAATTCCACGACCTCCGCCGGGTTTGAACCCGCGTGCCACGAGTCATGAGGTGGGTACGTTACCTCTAGACTACGGAGGCCGCTTTTCTTGACGTTTACCGTTGTATAGACCGCCTCAGTGGTCTAGTGGTCAAAGTTCCTGGCTACAGATCCAGAAGTCCGGGTTCGACTCCCAATGCTACCAGATTTTCTGAGAAGTAGTGGGTTTGGAGAGGGGTCCACTCAATCTCATGAGGATAATTGAGGAGCTATTTCAAGGAAGTAGCAGCTCCGGTCTAGAAAGCCGAAATTAACGGCCGTGGGGATTCGTTGCTCTGACCACGCGACACACACTATCCGCTAAATTTGGTACTAACTTCGCAGATAAGCAGCAGTAGCTCGGTCGGTATAGTTCGCTTGCGGACTAAAACCACGGAGTTTTTTGTTTTGTTTGTTAGCTTTGCATAATTTTATGCACATTTTTGGGCATATGCCAGCAGCATTTCAACGTATCCACACTACAGTTAGTTTAAACAAGAGAGAAGAGATTTACTCGTACATGCTAGAATTCGGAAAATACATTCTTTTAAATTAGCTATTTGTGCTTCTGCGTTTCCTCATCTACCTTATTTATTTACTTATTTCTGAGTTATTTTACGATGCTCTTAATAGCTCATTGTCTTCTCTTGTTCGAACACTGGGATCGTGGGTTAGAATCCCACTCAAGGCATGCATGTTCGTCTGCGTTTATTCTGTATGTGTTATCCTGTGTAGGCAGCAGCCTTGCGACAGGCTGATCCCCCTTCCAAGGAGTCCTACCTACTGTCTGTAAGATTAATAATCTAAAGTGAAATGAAGCGTTTCACGAATGCCCTATGCTTCAAGTTGGGGCAACAGGAATAAAGATAGAACATAGATTAGTAGCTCAGACTGCAACGTTAAATGAGAGGATCATTAGTGAATAACGAATTGAAAAGCATGTAGACTAAAGCGGCATTGCCTAACTTGAGGTATTATTCCGACATTTGCATGACTGAGGAAAACTACAGAAATCCTCAAGATAGTCGGTGTTGCCGAGGCTCTGGTGATTGTTGTTGATCGTAGACAAGTTTTTAAAAATCTTCACATGTAACGACTTGAGGATGAGCACATAAGGATCGAATCTTCGTGTTTTGAACTAACCGCCTCGATGTCTAGTGTATAGTGACTTTATGAGTAATTAACAAATAATCACATAACCGGCAGTTGTCACTGGGGTGTTACATACAGACGACAGATAAATGTATCCGGTAGATTAGTAGGCCGGCGAATGTCTGGGAAAGTTGTAAACATTGTGTTCTATCTTTATATATTGTTAATAGATTATGGTGCTTAATTAATTAGACATTTCATGTTCACTGTGGAGGAAAGGGTTGTATGTAGATCACTAATTCTACCGCGTATCTGAAACTTATCCAGTACTTACCTGAAACAGAAGTTTCAGTTCAGAATGATCATAAGTAAAATGGACTACTTTATATACCCATTGCAGCATCAGCTGGTATAAAGAAAACAAGTGTTTTTGAAGGATACGAATATGTCATTGTCATTGCATTGAAGGACATATACCAATTGTTTGCACTAAGAATTAATTCATGTGTTATTTGCACATAGTTTTATCAAATATTCAGCGTCACATCACACATGTGATGTCTAATTGACACATACTTTGTTCATCAGACAGGGATCCGCGAACCCATTTCAAGTATAGTCAGAAAATGTATATTGTAGCATGTAGACCCGTTACTGGGTAGCGGCCACGAACAAACAGGTTCCCACGACAAGGAATCAACACACAACAACAGAGGAACTGTTGGACGTGATGTTTCTGCGGCAAACACATCTCTGCAACAATGGGTCAGCACTCAACAATAGAAGAATTGATGGAAACAATGTTTTCTACGCGGCACGTGTCATAACGACAACAGCCGATCTAAAGGGAGAACCCTGTGTGGAGGAGCTGGGTTCGAATACCTCCACCGTAGCCCAGCGATTTGTAGGAGGCGACGAAAGGGGAACCCAGTGCCTGGAGGTATAACTGGGCCACCCTTTTTCTGGGGGATATAAATACGGGGACCTGTCCCTCTAGGTTGGGGGAGTCTCGAATTTGAGACAGTAAAATACTGTCACGAGTCCCGCAGGACTCAAAAATGACTGAGGTGGCGAGGACCAGCAACAATTGTAAATGACGGACCCATCCTGTCGTCAGAGAGGATGTTACATAAGGATGATAGTCGCAAGTTTTCCGTTGATAAAAGTTACTGGTCATGAGTCTCAAGGGGCTTGTCACCAAGAAGAACTGATTAGCGGTAAACCGCCAGTCGTAAAGTAACCCTGACTCTGACTCTGACTCTGACTCTGACTCTCTTACTAGAGGGAGAATTGTAAGGGAGTCTGTATAGAGAAGACTTAGTCGGTTCAGTTAGCACAGAAGGTGAAGAATCTCCACTGTTAGAAGCCGGTACCAGGAAACGAGTAGTGAAGACAGAAAACTTTATGTTTGCTATAGTTACAGCGACATTTCGAGTTTGTAATTTAGTGATACTCGGTTACAGTGTAAAAATCCGTTACCAGGAAACGACTAGTAGAAGTTATAAGAGACTGAGAACACTAGTCTCAAGGCGATAATGATTTGTGAAGTGTAGTAACTAGTTGTATATGTGGTCAGTGAGTCTATAGTCACTTTATCATGTGACAATGTATACTCAGAAAATGGTTTACCTAAGAGACAGGAAGTAATACGAGGGTGTAGAAAGTGCCTTATAAGGGGCTATCACGGATGGGAGAGATGAGAGATGGCGGAGGTGCGAGCAACAGTATCCCCTTTCAATATAGAGTTAGGGAATTATGAATGGCAATAGATTTTGTTAAAATTTGACTTCCATCGGTGTTCTTATGCAAATATAGGTGACAGTGACTGCACCAAAACTGTCTTTGGCTTCCAATCTGACAGTGAACTTAATAAACTAAACGGGAGGTTTCATCGTTTGTTAAATAATTTCTCTTACTATTGAGTCCTTGATTGACCGCCTCTGTGGTCTAATGGTCAGAGTTCCTGGCTACAGATCCAGAAGTCCCGAGTTCGATTCCCGGCGCTACCAGATTTTCTGAGAAATAATGGGTCTGGAACGGGGTTCACTCAGCCTCGTGAGGATAACTGAGGAGCTATTTCAAGGAAATAGCGGCTCCGGTCTAGATTGATTAATTTAAAATCCACGTTTGACTTAAGACATAAATTTTCATGTCGACTTTTGTCTCCATGTTCTCGAATTTCGCTTTTCACCGTTGAGTTCCCAATAGTATGGACATAATTAAGAACATTCTTTGAAAAGTTTTCCATGGTTTATTTCGCGAGTTACGCGAGATTTCTCGGCGTCTAATTCACGTGCTACTTCACGCACAGGTCGGGAGAATTCGAGGCCCTTCTCATTCGAAGCAAGGCTGTTTCATCTCGCGAAGTTAAGCAATTGTTTCTACATACTTTCTATAAGACATCCCTCCCAAAAGAAAGATAAGCGATGTCAGTAATGCGGGTAGAAATGTAAAAGCTATGAGGGGAAAATAGTAATAAAAGAACTCCGTGGTCTGTAGTCCGCAAGCGAACTATACCGACCGAGCGACCGCCGTTTGTCGGCGAAGTTAGTGCCAACTTTTGCGGATAGAGGGTGTCACGTGGTCAGCGCAACGGATCTGACCACAAGACCACAGAGGCAGTCGGAAAATAGTAATAGGCCTGTATAATTCATGATCAGGTTGGTCTCGAAGGAAGTTCCTTGACCTTTATTGTTTCAAATTTCGGCCCGGATAGAGGCTATTGAGTTTTCAGTGAGTTTCCTCAATCCTTCCAGGCAAATTCCGGGGTTGTACCTCGATCAGGCCACAATCACTTCCTGCCAAATTTTTCCAGTTCATTATTCATTATATCAATATACGAATACAGGGTGTTTCACGACTTTAGGGCATAACTGCAGGAGGTGATTTCCTAGGTCTTTGTGATCAAAAAAGTTCATATAAACATGTGTCCGATTTTGGACGGTTACGGAGTTATGACCGTTTTTTCATTCCCCTACACGCCCTCGTGTGAACCGCGTCTGTCAGCTGGTGGGTCGCTATTTTCAGCCAGCTACAGACAGAGCGTTCTCGTTATCTCGACACTTGAGATGTACCTAAGNCGGACACATGTTTACATGAACTTTTTTGATCACAAAGACCTAGGAAATCACCTCCTGCAGTTATGCCCTAAAGTCGTGGAACACTCTGTATATAATCAATACTTTCGACGCTATATGGTCTGTACACCTACAACGTCATTGAAATATACAACAAATATTGAGGGATGTATAATCTCCATATGTATTTATCATAGTCCATTAGTTTATTTGTAAATTTTGCTATACTGATCGTCTCAGGGTCATATCTCACCAGTACTGATATGTACTTTGCTACAGTTTACATAATGTTGTTGTCACTAGCTCAGACAATGTAGCTTCGAGAAGTAGGATAGTCAATGAATAATGAATTGGGAACGTTGAGGAAGGTAACAATTTTGCCCGAATTTGAGGCACTGTCAACGAATTTCCCTGGAGGGCCGGGTGAAAACCGCGAAAGTTTTCACCAAGATGAACCGATCTATTGGTAGAGATTTGAACGCAGAACCTTCAGAATACGAAGTAGGATTGCTTCTTACTCTACCGTGGTATGCGGTGTAAGTACAGAGATTTGCTATGCATGTAGCATGAAGTGAGATGTGTTGTAAATTTATGAAACAACTCTGTTTCAAGAACGTCATATCAGAATATACAGAGGAATCTCAGATCTTTTGAGATATACACCTGACGTGCAGGCATATTAATTCTTTCATTGTTATATTTGCATGTAGGCTTACCTTACTCTGTTCTTTTTACTTCTTACGTTTGTTGATATTTCTGCTTCACTCTGTGTACGTAATTTAATTGAGAAATTCCATCGCAACCATCTTTAGCATCGCAGGAGACGATTGTGAGGTATGCATCCCTTTTTTTTTATAGCTAGTGGGGTGGGACTAAGTCCCTTGTACTGCGGCCACTTCTGGGCTATTGTACCAGACCCAGAAGATAGATGAGGGTGATTGTGGAGCAATTGGTGGAGTGAAGATTAGCAGGGGAAACCGAAGTACTCGGAGAAAATCTGCCCCAGCGCCATTTTGTCCACCACAAATCCCACTTGACCAGACCCGGGATCGACCCCGGGCCGCCGCGGTGGAAAACCAGCGACTAACCACTTGAGCTATGGCGCGGCCCTAGGTCTAGCCTTAGTCTAGCTTTTGTTATGCACGCTCTCAGTGCTCGCCTGTTGCAGACACTTAAATAAAGGAATTGAATCAAATTATCATCATCATCATCATTATCATTATCATTATGAACAGTTAAACACTTGATGACGATTCAGAACATTCAATTTAAGCCTAATCCGACAGTGTGAACAGAATTTATACTTAGACCAAGTAATAGTACCACTATTACTACTTTTGTTGCTGCTGACAGCAAGAACAGTATTTTCACTAATTTGAAACGTAATTAGGACTGGAAACAATAAAGAATTCTTGACTCTAGTAGGATTCAATCGTTGACCGGTCGGTACATGAACCCAGCACACATAATCTAAATACATTAACGACACAGGATTTGTAAGACTGAAAGTTTGTGTAGTAGGAAAGTGGACTTTGAAAAATGTTCCCGGAACCCCTTGATTATTTTATTTTTACATCTGGATCTAAACTGCTTAGAATTATGAAAATGAGAAGGAATGTTTTTTGGATGAAGGAAATGGACATGGAATATTTGAATGTTTTGTTATATATTTCGCCTGGCAGAGGCTAAAGGAAATCATTAAGAATTTCTTTAGGATAGTCGAGTCTACGGCGGAGATTCGATCTCTCAAACACAAATCTTCCCGTTCCTTTACCACCCTCCTCTCTCTCTGTTCTGCGCTAAATAATCTATTCAGCTGAAATAACTATAACTATAGCTTCGTGGCCTGTAGTCCGCAAGCGAACTATACCGACCGAGCGACCGCCGCTTGTCGGCGAAATTAGTGCCAACATTAGTGGATAGAGGGTGTCACGTTGTCAACGCAACGAATCCCCACGGCCGTTAATTTTGGTTTTCTAGACCATAGCCGCTATTTCCTTGAAATAGCTCCTCAGTTATCCTCACGAGGCTGAGTGGACCCCATTCCAAACCCACTATTTCTCAGAACATCTTGTAGCACCGGGAATCGAGCCCGGACCTCTGTATATGTAGCCAGGAAATGCAGCTGAAATAGGTCATTAAATTACTCACAATTCAAACGAGGAAAACTGTGAAATCTGAGAACATTATTATCTCGGATGCAGTAACACAGACGAAGCAAGCATTAGAACCTTGAACAGGCAGCCTTAGACAGTGATCGTGCAGGCCTTTAAGCTTTATTTACCGTGGCGTAAATGTCACACTAACTGTGCACATCATTCATATTTTCGAGAGATCGTTGTGCAACTTACACACGGACGAGTAATGTGAAAGATATAATACAATGTAATGTGTACATAAAACTGGTTCGATTATCCGGTTATGACGAGTAAGACAGTTTGTTTCAGTTAATTTGACATAACATAATCAGTAACAAAGTATAATTCCGTCAAGTTTTGAATACTAACCGAACGAGACTACGACCTGACTGAAACGAGGTTTCAGACCAGAATGATGGTTAGGGCGGTCGTTAGCTTTACATACCGGTTATGTCAACAATTAACAAAAACAATTGTCTCTCGAATGACGTAAGATGAATTATAATTGTCATTTTCTATCGACTGACACGAACCACTTGTCTAAACTGGCGAGTATACGTCTGCTGAATTCTTCTCTGTATAACTCATACATAAGTTATACACATGTCGTAAGTATGATTGACACGTGATCACTCTTTGCCTCACTCTGGTTACTCATCCATGAATTTCCAGAGAATATGTAATTTTTAACTAATCGAAGTTTCTTTAAAAGTAACTAATTTAAAAGTGAAGGGAATCTTTAACGTAATTTCGGTATTTGAACTCTTCTTTTCGAGGCTGTTTATCTTTAAAAGTTTCTCGTAGCAAGTGTTCTTCTGTCGCTGTTTTCATCAGACAGGCTTCGTTCGCTTATTAGTCCCTTTACACCTCTTATCGTCACAAGAGAAATAACTGTTATACGCCTATACAGAAATCCGTGGTTGAGGGGGGGTGGTACCCTTTCGTACTCGAGACCCCATGGGTTTGAATGCGGCTCCTGATACCGGCTGTGATGACATGATTTTGTGGCTTTATCTTTTCCGTTCGTCTGTTCCCATTTCCTGTAATTCGATTAATTATTTAGAACATGTAAAGATTGGACGGGGGCACGCCGTAGCGTAGTTGGTTGAGGCACTATGCTACAAGCCGGAAGGTCGCGGGTTCAAGCTCCGATGAGGTCTTTGGATTCTTTTTAATTGACATAATCCTTCCAGCCGGAATATAGCCCTGGGGTCGACTCAGCCTCTAACTGAAACGAGTACCAGGAATTAATTAATTAACTTTCTTGGGGAGTAAAGCGTGGCTGGCGCGTAAGGCTGACAACCTTACCGCCATCTTTGAGCCGATTGTCTAGATAATGTGGGACCCTCAACGTCTCACAACCCTATGGGCCTTCACGGCCTGTTACAGGGATAGCTTTACTTACTTTACTTAAAGATGGGACACACACACACAGCGCTGTGGTCTTATAAGTTTGTTTTCTTTTCTTAAGAGAAGAAAGTATACTTAAATTATTCGAAGTTTAGTTTTTCATATATTTATCTTTACTAGATTCTGAGATTTTATGTTGAACTGAATAAGTCTACAGGTATATCTGTCCCAGTAAAAAATTATAGTTGCCGCCATGTTGGAATAGTTAATGTCAAGTGTCTGAGGAACAGAAGGCGTCAGATTTATTCGTAATTAAGTGATTCTCTGAACAAGTTCCATTAAGTAGATTCTAAAGGGTTCTGACGATGGTGGATGACACACAGAATTCCTGGGTTTTTTTAACTTTATCCATTGTCCGGAATTCTAGGTAACAGAGAACACGACGTTTCGGAAACTGGATCTGTTTCCGTCTTCAGACTAGGAAGGAAGACACCTACTCACTTGGGCCCCTTAGAAAGAGTTAATTTTAATCACTGGATTGAGATTAGCTCTTTCTAAGGGGCCTAACTGAGTAGGTGTCTTTCATTCTCACCTGAAGACGAAAACAGATCTAGTTTCCGAAACGTCGTGTCCTCTGTTACCTAAAATTCTGGACGATGGAAAAATCCCAAAAAACCAAGTTTTATTAAATTTGACAGTTTGTTCAAAAATTGGTTAGTGGGACACACAGACACAGACAACGTGCATTTCAAATTAATATGCTCACCTCACCACACAGATGTTTCTAGCTAATTCCACTTGCCTCCTTACTGAAATGTTGAATTCAGATGTGCTCTTTCTTGTTAACACCAATTCCCCTCTTCTTGTTGTGGTTGTGTTTCAAGTACAAAAAGGTACTATTTATTATTTAAGACGGTGGCCTCTGATGTAAAAAGTAATGAATTTGAAACTAAACAAAACTCTGGCGCTTAAGGTGGGGGATCACAACATTTCGATATGCTAATATTTTCATAATTACTGCAAAGATTTGGAGGTAGAACTGGCTGACGTGTTTCAGCTATTCTGCTAAGTGCACAGTGTAGGTTGTAAATCGTATTTAATTCCAAGGAAGGTTACGCAACCTGTCATAGTCCTGGGAGGAATAATAATGCATAGTCAGCAAGCATGAAAAGAGTCACGCTTAAAGCGTCCAATGAATCGTGTCCCCCCCCCCCAAAAAAAATCATGTAGAATGTACAACGCACGATACGTAAAAAGTATTGTCTTTGTAAAATACAAAAAGAATTAAGATTTGAAACTTAGTTAAAATAGGTCTGGAATCTTGAATAAATTGCATATGTTGGGATTCCTGCTCAGTTATACTTGTATCATTCTAAGGGCCCCCATACACACACAGTTTGGTCTCCAGTTCGGCGTGCACAGTTGAAGACTGAAAGGCAAAACTGACGTGTGTGGTGCGGCCGGCCGGCCAATCGTTTGGACTGTTGGCCTGTGGGAAACCCGTCAGTCCGTCAGTTCTACCTGCAGGACCGTAGCACGTGACGTGTATGACTCAACATTATAGGCTGGAAGACCGTGATTGTAGCATGAAGCCTGCCGCTTTATCTGCACGTGTATGGGGAGGAAAGGGAAGGGGGTAAACTGTGAAAGTTTTGCCTTTAAGGTCGATCGGAAGGCCAAACTGAGTGTGTATGGGGGTCCTAAGTGTTGCATCTCCTAAACGTTAAGCTACAGAGAGAACTGAAACAACAAAAATAATTATTTTCGTAAGTCCGTATCAGAAAATGGGAGTGATCTGTAGAGTATGTCGATCAATAGCCGGAACAGAACACAAATTCTTGTTCTAACCCCAACTTAAAACATGTGAAGTTGTTCCACATCCACACCGAACACAGAGGCCTGGTGGTAACTCTCTGTGTTCTGCAGGTTCTCGCTTCGAAATTCATCCAGGATACTGACTTTTTCCTCAACTCATTCAGGCAAAACCCCTGGATAATACCTTGATTCGGACACAACTGCCGCTTTTAAATCATTTCCAATTCATCTGTCATCTTAGCGCTCGAAGATACATACATGATCAAGGTGTTGGTTTGCAGCGTCGTAAAGTAACGCGTAATAGTAAGTAATTTTCTCAACAATGTGCTTAGAAATGTATTGATATGAAAGCTATCTACTGAACCGTGAGACAGAGAGAATAAAAGAAGTATGAAATGAAATTGCTTGTATATTAAGATAGGAAATTGAATTTTATAAATGTGACGGAAAGTCTGCATACAAGATCGGTCTCAGTTATGTTTTATATTCGTCAGGCTTTGTAACCCGCATATGTAGACGAAAATTCGAAAATTACAATAATTTATTTTTTAAAGTAGCTTGTAATGGAGAAGGGACAATTGAATATCTAGTGCCCAAAAATATTCAATACGGTAAATCAGAAAATTTTGAGTCATTTCTCATATACTGATAAGTGGAACCGTAGAAACCTGCTAGATCCCTACGACAAAACAGCTGCTGCACAAGCGTAGTTTTATGTCAGAATGTGTAGCGTGTCTTAAATATCTCAGCAAATTTTCATCACATCTCGAAACGTATATAAAAAAGAGTTTTTATTTGTAATTTTATATTTTAACACGGCCTTTTTTTCTCTGTTTGATATATAATTAGATATTTAGGCCCTACTTCTGACGTAAGCATTATTCAAATGATGTTTGCTGGAGAAAATCAACAAATAGCTTAATCATTAGCTGCTAATGACAAAACAATAAGTTCATTTTGTTCAATAAACATCAGACGCACCCAATTTAACCGGGACAGTACTCTTTTTTTAAGCCATCGTCCCGGTTTTTTTTTTCTGACGTCAACCGGGATCCTAAAATTTCTCGATTTCTTTTCTCTGTTACAGCGATGTTGTTTTTTAAAATATATGCCTAGCTTCTTTTTCACTTATTTACATTTACTTATGAAAAAATGTAAGTACATATTTATGTGGCAACAGTGTGAGGAATCGAGAACAGTGAGTGAAGTTTATCCAGCTACTTACTTACTTACTTACTTACTTACTTACTTACTTACTTACTTACTCATGGAGCTGAGCCCTTCTGGAGAAGCTGCCAATTCTGCACCTACTCAAGAATTTCCCAGCATTTTATGGAACCCGAAGGTTCATTACCGTGTTCAAAAGAGCCCTTCACTGGTCCATATCATGAGCCAGATCAATCCAATCAATACCATCCCATCCCCTCTCTCTAAGATCCATTTTAATATTGTCCACCACCTACGCCTTGGTCTTCCCTGTGGTCTCTTTCCTTCTGGCTTTCCCATCAATATCCTATATGCATTCCTCGTCTCCCCCATTCGTGCTACATGCACTGCCCACCTCATCCTCCTTGACTTGATCATTCTAATTATACTTGGAGAAGCGTACAAGTTATGAAGCTCTTCATTATGCAGTTTTCTCCAACCTCCTGTCACTTCATCTCTCTTCGGTCCAAATATTTTTCTCAACACCCTGTTCTCAAACACCCTCAGGCCATGTTCCTCCCTTAATGTCAGAAACCAAGTTTCACACCTATACAGAACCACGGGCAAAATTATAGTTTTGTATAGCTACAAGCCGTTTAATTTTAGAGCAACCCATTATTGCGTATAAGGAACTCGAGTATTCTTCCACAGTTGTGCTGCAGCCTGCACGGGGATTTAGCTCTTTTTTTTTCCCTGTTTAGTGCAGGTAATGTCATCTCCAAAATGTAAGCGCCTATTCAGTGCAGATCTTCGGAAGGAATGTCCATTAATTACAAAAATATATGTCTGTCTCAGACTTTCAGTGCGCTATGTGTTCCTCTTGTTTCGATATTAGTCATGGGGGCGTTCTGATATTAAAAGTCACCTAAGCAACGATAAACATAAAAGGGCCGTGAGTTCTAGTGCGTAAACTTTTGGTGAAAAGGCGCTAAAAGCTACTGAAGGAACATTCACATACCATACTGTGCAACATATTCAATCTTTGAGATCCATGGACTGTACCTCTTAACTGATTCAGTGTGTTCTCGAGCCAAAATTTACTTGTGCCCGCACCAAAACAGAGATGATTGTTTTAAATGTGTTAACACCTCTTGCGCTTTCTTAAAAAGTACGTAACAAGAAACTTCATTACATGTAGTCTTCACCAAATATAATTAGAATGATCAAGTGAAGGAGGGTGAGCTGGGCAGTGCATGTAGCACGAATGGGGGAGGAGAGGAACCCATATGGGATATCGGTGGGAAAGCCAGAAGGAAAGAGACAGCTAGGTAATTTGAGGTTAGATTTAATTTGCATCTTATGAGCATATAAATAGGATGGGATTGTATGGACTGAATTCATCTGGCTCAAAATAGGGGCCAGTGGAGGGCTCTTGTGAACACGCTAATGAACCTTTGGGTTACCAAAAATTATGCAGAATTGTTGAGTAGTTGATGAACTCTGACTGAATAATATACTTCTTCCATATGCTGTCTTTGAGAGTTTGCACAACATATTGAACTTGATGTAATTTTTGTAGGTAGCTGAGCGGTCTGAGACATGTACTGTCTTCGCTCGCTTGGAAACCGGGATCGTGGGTTCGAATCCCACTCAGGGCATGGATGTTTAGTTTGTGTGTGTGCGTTTTTCTGTGTTTGTGTACAGGTAGAGGCCTTGCGACGAGCTGATCACCCACCCAAGGAGTCTTACCGAATGTGTAAGATCTAGAAAAACCGAAGTGAACGGAGAAGTTCATGGAGGTAGGCCTAGGCCCACTGGGGCTGTAGTGCCAAGAAAAAAAACCAACCTACTGTTTAGAAAGCTATTCAACTCCACAAAGATACTATTTAGAGATAATTATCTTCATGTATTCTGCTAAATCGTGGTAGCATAGTTGGTTGAAGCACTATGCTACAATTCGGTAGGTCATGGGTTCTATTCCCAATGAGGTCATTGCGTTTTTCAATTGACCTAAACCTTCCAGCCACACTATGGCCCTGGGATCGACTCAGCCTGTAACAGAAATGAGTACCAGGAATCTTCCTATGGTTAAAGGGCGTCCGGCGCGTAAACTGAAAACCTAGGCACTGCCCATCTGGCTCTCTGTAACACACTCTTATAAATATTTTATTCTAGCATAGCGGTCACCCCACATTTTGATTGGTTTGTGAGTATGGGAAATAGAGCCCTCTAGTGTATAACATTGACAGCAGAGAAAATTACACTAGTACAGATATTTGAGTTGATAGTGCTTGTCAGTTATCATTGCGTCAGCACCCAGCCTTCACCAATTCAGAGAATGTGATTGGCTGAAACAGCTGCATGATTTCAAAATTGTTCCTTGGTCAAGGCTTCAGGTTTGACTTTACCACTGCTTGGAAACAAAGTAAGAAAGTGTTTAGTTCTTTGTTTGAAACATTCATTTATTTGTTGATTGAGCTGTACATTCAAACTGCATGTGGTGTCAAGGAGACAAATCCCTACCTTCGCTGGGGATCAGATCCTTGTTACCCAGTCAGCCCCTTTACTAAGTTACCCTGGCCTGAATATTTATACACAGCCTACAAAATTGAGCAGATATTCGTGTTTCCCATAAAAGCTGTCCTTCACATGATAATTTTTAATTTTCCACTGGGGCAGAAATTTGTGTTGGGCTGTATGTACATTTCTTAATGCTGAGACATATTCAATTCCATTACTAGTTTACTGCATTTTGGTAGAGATGTCAGTGTTACACCTGCATAACAAATACATTTGTTTGCGAAGTTATAATTACCAATTACAGGAAATTAAAAATATGAGTTTAGAATAGCCTCCAATGTGTTAATGTTCATTCATTCATGTTCTTTGTATAGTAACCAACCCGTCTTAATTTATTTGTAATTATGTAAGTATTTTATCCATGTGAAAATGTAACATCTAAAAATTTATCCTGGAATCTTCTCCTTGCTTACAGAATCTCTGTTCACACAGGTGTAACATATGGACACTCTTTGTTCCAATGTGCAAGTCATGTGTGACTTTTTGATGGGGGCAATAATGTGATTGAGTGAATCACTGCTTATCACACAGGTCAACACAGAAGCAGTAACAACATCAAACTCGAGATTTTTAATGAGTTGGGACATGATGCATAAATTTTCTTCCTGATACCTGTTCAGTGATTTATTGGGGCCAAAATTCAAGCTAAATAATTAATATAATGCATATATATATTTATTAGCAATCAGAATTAAATACATTCTTTGAGCTAATTTGCTAATTTAAACACCATCCTCGTGTGCTTATTGTATCATGATGAGGGCTCCTCCAATGAGAATCCTCTTCAATCATCAAGCAGATCTGCTGGCCATAATTTCTTTAGCCTTCTTTGTTGTTGTTGTTGTTGTTGTTGTTGTTGTTGTTGTTGTTGTTGTTCCAGTAGGGGCTGCAGCAATGTATTACTATGGTGTCCTAGTTTATCATGATGTTTTATGCTTTTTTCTTGGATGACTTCTCTGATGAATGGTACATTTAGATCGTCATGTAGGGTCGATTAGTCACATACCAAGGTGCATTTGTGATCATCCGCAGTATTTTGGACTGCCTTCGTTGCATTATGGCTATGTTTGATTTACTGGCGCATCCCCATAGTTCGATTCCATTCAAGTTTCATTTGTCCAGTATTTCACAGTAACGGAAGTGTTCCAAAATAATTTTTAAAAATAAATTTGATAAAATTTAAGAAGGTTTTACTGCAATATTTAATGCATTTGCTCAATGAATAAAATGTAGTGGTGTATATGGAATGGAAAGACTCTTATCCAGTTGAGGGTTCTTTCAATAGCTTGGTTGTTTTATTATCAGCTATATCTTAGACATGTGATCCTCTATATGTTCCATAGAAGAGCATGTGGATTTATTCACACCATTTGTTCTGCTGTTTTCTACATCATAGAAACCCAACAGAAATGTCCGAAGCTGGAATTATTGGACTGATATGCATCAGTAAACATATAAGCCATTCAGAGAACTATGGTTTAGAAAAATTTAAAAGTATTACTACTAATTAATCTATACAGTTATAACACAAATTGGAATTTACAAACCACACCTTAATAAGAACATTGCGAATGTTGCTCTCATACTAGAAAGATACCAAATAAATATTCAGCAATGTGAATAAGTAAACAACAAAATATGTATGCTGTAGTGTGCTGTCAGTGGCAGTTGGTTTACCAGTGTATGTGTTAACATCATCAGCATACTCGTAAATAGACAATTGGCAAGTTAGTGCAGGTGGAAGAACTCTACAGGTATATTAATGACTTGTGGATAATTATTCCATATAAAAGTGTGCAGATGCTGTTCTGGAACTGTGTATACAGAGCACATGTTGCTGCAGTATGCGTAACAAGTGTATCATATATGGGTTGTGTTGACAAGAACTCAGCCCTTATGTGTTCATGGTGTGAGGCGGAATACATAATTTTCTTATCTGTTCACACTTTTGGCCTTATGGAGGGAACTGTTCTAATGGTAGGAATTAGACAGTGTTCTCCTACAAAGTAGTAAGAGATAATATATTTTATTATTGTTATTTTGACAAATTCCACAAAAAATTAGTTAGTAAGGTAAAGGGTAACTCATTCCTGTCCTTAATAAGCACCTGCCCTAAAGACATATGAGGAAGCAGAGGCATAGCTCCATCAGTTCCTAACCTCAGTGCCAGCTGGATTGAGTGGTCATTTTCATGCCTCACCTGCTTTATTCCTGGGGAAAGGGCCCACAGTACCGTTATAATAGTAGGTTGGGTGGGCCTAGAGCCAGTCTGAATGCAGTTGGAAAATATGAAGTCTCTGTCCTTACGAGGAATCAAACAGTGGCCATCCAGTTCATTGTCAGTCACGAAGTGTACAGCCTGAGCTCTCTCAAAGTATTAATTAATACCAAATGAACTGTAAACTGAAGTTCCTCTATTGGATATAAATCACACCACTAAAGTTTTCCTTATATGTAAGTTCCTTATAGCTGAAGCAGTAATATTTCAGATTTGTATCTAAAAAATCCCCCCATGTTTTGGTCTTGCCAGAACAATGACTGTACCCACAAAATGTTTGTGACTTTGCTTAGCCTTTCCAGAAGAATCCTGACTGTGCTTTGACTGCTTTCTCTCAAATTCACTCCACTTCACTACATATAATCATCCTTTCATTTTATTCACTGCTGGGTAACATCTACAATTAGTGCAGCATAGTTAAATAATGCATAACTCAACTGGTCAGATAAGCGCCACACTTTGAAGGCTTTGTATTATTTTCATTCTATAAGTAATAGTAAGTAAATATAAGTAAGTATAGACTGGCAGAAGGCATTTGACCGGGTAAACTGGACCAAATTAATGCAGATCCTGAAAGAAACAGGTATCGATTGGCATGAAAGAAGATTGATTAGCAAATTGTACATGGATCAGAAAGTTAGAGTACGACTGGACAGGGGGGAGACAGGAAGTGTGCAGATTGGAAGAGGAGTTCGACAAGGATGCTGTTTATCACCAATTCTGTTCAACTTGTACAGCGAATGCCTTACCAAGGAAGCTCTGGATGGGCTCGGTGACTTCAAAGTAGGAGGGCAAATTATTCAAACTGTGAAATATGCAGATGACCTTGTGTTAATGGCTAAGGAAGAAACTGTGCTACAGGGCATGATTGATAGACTAATTGAAATTGGAAGGTGCTATGGCATGGAAATGAATGTGGAGAAAACAAAAGTAATGAAAATTTCGAGACAACCAACCCCAGTCACAATAAAGATAGACCAAAAACAAGTGGAGAATGTGAAATGTTTTAAATATTTGGGTAGCTTGTTAACAGATGATGGAAGGTGTACTTGTGAAATTAAATCCAGGATTGCCATGGCAAAAGCTGCATTTAGCAAGAAGAAGAATCTTTTTACCAGCAAATTGGACTTAAATTTGAGGAAGAAACTAGTGAAATGCTACATTTGGAGCATAGCTCTGTATGGGGCTGAAACATGGACACTTAGGGCAGTAGATCAGAAACATCTGGAAAGTTTCGAAATGTGGTGTTGGAGAAGAATGGAGAAGATCAGTTGGACCGATTATGTGAGAAATGAAGAAGTGTTAATTAGAGTCAGTGAGCAGAGGAATATCCTACACGAAATAAGAAAACGGAAGGCTAATTGGATTGGTCATGTTTTACGCAGAAACTGCCTTCTAAAAGAAGCTATCGAAGGAAAGATAGATGGGCGGATAGAAGTGACAAGAAGACGAGGAAGAAGACGTAAGAAGATGCTGGATGACCTTGGGGACAGAAGAGGATACTGTCATTTGAAGGAGAAAGCTCTAGATCGCATTAAGTGGAGGAATTGTTTTGAAAGAGACTGTGGACCTGTCGTCTTGACAGATTACTGATGATGATGATGATGATGATGATGATAAGTAATTTGGGTGTTCTGTTAACTAAATTTTGTTCTTTTTACATTTAAATTTCTTTAAAAATTGTGTTCAATATTCTGGTGATCTTCCAAAGAAAATCCTCACAGTAAGTGGTCCATGGTTCAAAAATTTTGGGAACCCCTGCTCTAAGGATTTTTGACAGTGATTAGTTTATTACATAAATATCATTGTTAACTTTGTCCGCTCTCTGTAGTATATTTGATATGCGCAACGTTTCAGAAACTCAATCTATTTTCAACATTGGATGTAAGGATTGACAAAAGGTAGTACTTCAATGGTCCTATTAGAAAGAACGCCCAATTAATTGGCTGTTATTTATGTTATTCCATGCCTTTTCACCACATAACTGCCAACCCACCTTCTCAATTCTGAACAATTAGGTTCAGGCATCATGAATCAACCATCCAACAACAAAGAAGTAAAACGTAAAATTGTTCCTGTAGTTAATGAAGAACCATGCCATGAAGATGTCGGGAAGTGTATTCTTCACTCTGGCATCAGATAGAGCTGAGTAGTCAGCATAACGCCTTGGCTGCTTTATCACCAAGGAAGAGGTTCCCAGTATCCGTTGAATAGGAGGCTGTGTGGATGCCAGAGTTGGTCTGCTTGCAGCCAGGAAGATGTTGCAGATTGAACCACTGTCTTCCAGTCTGCAGCTTAGTCACTATACTGACTGAGCTATCATGAATCTCAAAAAATTCTCTTACGAAACTTGCAAAAGGTATGTTAATTTTTGTCACATTAATTTATGTGATTCACTTTCCCATTATTATCTATATTCTGAAAAATTGTTTTTGCCAAAAATTTATTTTCTCTGCTTTGTTACATCAAAATCACTTTTATATACAGGGAAAAGGAAGCATTGGGAATACTTAATGGGAAATATGAAGGTCGTTTTAGATAATTGTTCCTTATGTCCAGTATATTCCACTTCAAAATCCACATGGCTATTGTGTAATAAGTATTTTTCTTTCAAATTTTATTTATTGTAACCCTCAATCTCAAATCTTGGTGTCTTTCCCTTGCATGTTATTCTCTCATATTAGACTTCAGAAAATACCAAGAACATATCGAGCAGTTGAGGTCTTATCTGTAGCTTCTAATATAAAGAGAATGTCATTCAATCCTCATTCCATCAAATCTCCATAGGCATTACCACCAGTAAAGGTACAATAGGACATATGGAGGAGTTAAGACCACAGAAACTGTTTTCAAGACTAATTATACTGTCATATTATTATCTCTGTATTACTATATTATTATTATTATTTTTATTACTGTTATAATTATCACTTATTTGTTTGTTTACTTTTACTTTTATTAATTATTATTTCTTCCAATTACTTAACTGTAATTTGTATTTGACTTTTAATAAGTTTGTATGTAATGTAATTCAGTCATCTACACTGTGCTGAGTCTGTAATTGGCCTTGCGGCTGTTGACTCGGCACATTAATAATAAAGAATTGAATTGAATTGAATTGAATTGAATTATTATTATTATTATTATTATTATCATCATCATCATTTATTATAATTTGGCATACTATTTCTGTATTATCATATTCTTATTACTATTTAGTATTAATATTAATCTTTGACTTGTCCCATATCATGTATAATGATTCATGGATGAAATAAAATTGAATTGAATTGAATTCATTTACAAATGCCATGTTGCTTCATTTCATGTGGGTCTAAAGTTGTTCCACTACTTTATATATTTTTATGTATAGCACTGTGAGAGACATCCTTATTGTCTTTTCTCCTTGGTTGGTTGTTTCTCTCCTCTCTGTCATATTCATATTAAATTCTTACGTAACTCTACAATTAACAGTTAGAGGCAATGGATGTGTATGATTTCACTTGTAGCTGAAGAGGTACTCAGGTAATTCATTTTTAATAAACTGAGGCTTTTGCTAAGTAATTTCTGAAGTAAAATTTTTCGTTCATAAGAAAGTTTAGGTCTCGTACGCCATATCAGAAGTTATCTAAGACTAAACACTTTCTTGAAGGTAGGTTCAAAATCCACTCTCTGCATACTGGGCCTCACTCATTTATCATAAACCCATTAGCTGTACATTTTCAGACTTCTTGTCACACCTAACCTAAACTTTAAGTCTGACAAGCTTTCCCCTGATTGAATGATCTCCTCCTCCTGTGGTGTGGACATGGGATTAGAATTCAGGAGACAGATGGAATCCAAAAGAAGGTTTCTGACATTAAACTAATGGGAAATAGTCAAGAGAAAGATCATGATCAATCATGATCAAGATGGAAAGAGCAGGTAAGAAAACATGTTATGTAGAAGAAAGGAAGAACATGGGAGAAAATTGAGGTGGAGGAGCTTTGGGAAGACAGTAGTAGATGGATCAGCTTGGTCTTAGTTGACATACACAAAAGTGGTGGGGCCCATGATAGCATAGTTGGTTGAGGCACTATGCTACAAGCTGGAAGGTCATGGGATCGAATCCCAATGAGGTGGATCTTTTCAAATTACCTAATCCTTCCAGCCGCACTATGGCCTTGGGGTCAACTCAGCATCTAACATAAATGAGTACCAGGAATATTCCTGGGGGTAAAGGGCGGCTGGGGCGTAAGGCAGATAACCTCACTGCCATCTGTGAGACGATTGTCTAGAAATGTGGGAGCCTCAAGATCTCACAATCCAATTGGCCTCCATGGCCTGTTACAGGGAAACCTTTACCTACTTACATGAAAGTGGAAACATCAAAAGAAGAAAAATATATAGGATTTAATAGTTGTAGACACGTGGTTTTATTTGCTGTTTGCTAGAAAACCTAGATTGACGGCCATGGGGATCCATTGCGCTGACCAGGAGACACCCTCTAGCCGCAGAAGTTGGCACTAACTTCGCAGACAAGCGGCAGTTGCTGTTTCTGCCCTCAGGTGAGGGGGGTAGAAGACTCCTACTCTGTGGGTATATTAGAAAGAGATAATCTCAGTCACTCAGTGGTTAGCTCTTTCTAACAGACCTCACAGAATCTACCACCCTCTCACCTGAGAGCCAGAACAGATCCAGTTTGTGAAACATTGTGTTCTGTAGAATACCGGTTAATGTCCACAGTTCAACACCCAGTAGTAATTAAGCTGCTTGATTTGCAAACATAAATATATGAGAAATCAGGTTGTATATTAAATAAGTGATCAAGATACAGTTCTTTAGAATTATTATATACTCATACCAGTCCTTACATTGGTCATGTGGATTGTTTCCAACACTGAAATGAAACTGTCTACTTTCTCACAATAATGGAGAAGAGCTGCAGAAGCAGATGCCCTGTTACCTTCTAAATTTTTTTAGCTTTGTCTTGCTTCTTGCTTAATGAATTAAGTTTCAGTCATGCTTATCAGTTGAATTCTTATGTTCTGATTAAATTATAATTATTCAACTGTTGTCTCATTTTCAGAATTCTGGCTGTTCTGGTCTACATGCAGGATAAGAAGCTCTCTGTATATTCTGTATATCCATGACAAACCATAATGTCAGTGGCAGGTGAGTGATTGTTGTCCTGATGAGGTTTTGCATGTATTTAGTGTAAGAGTATGAATTCCAGAAACTCTGCGCAGAATTGTCTTGTAGATTACATGTAATAGTTATCAGAACTGGATATCATGTAAGTAATATTCATTCTACCTTTAAGAAAATATGCCAAGTCCATATTTTGGGTTGAACTTCTGCACAGTTTTTCTTTGTGTTATGTTCAGATTCTTTTCACATAAAATCAAATTATTTATAGTTTTATTGAATTTGCATTGTGTAGATGATGTCCTTGTTTTTGTTTTTATTCAACACTTAAAATTATTTGCCTATTTGCTACAGGGTTTCATACCAAAACTTTGAATGGACTTCTGCCCCATATGTACTAAATACCCAGCACATCTCATCCTCCTTGATCACTCTAACCATATTTAATGAGAAAAAGCAAGCAATTTTCTCCATAATCCTGTTGTTGCCCCTTCCAGGTCCAAATAATCTCCTTAGTAACTTGTTTTCAAAAACACACATGATAGTATATTGTAACACGATGACTGAGAACCGGAATAGTGAAAGAAGAATAGGCGGCTGTTGCTAGGCAACGGCGAGGTAAACACGTTTCCGCAACAATGAATAAACACACAACAAAAGGGGAACTTTTGGGAGTGGCGTTTTCTGTGCTGTTCGTGCCAGGGCTGTAAGATGAGGACTTGAGGGTGGTGAAGCTTACGACCGTTCAATTGAACAAACTGCCGTTGTACCATAAGAAACATAAGTTGTAAGATAGGTATGATCTCTTTTACAAAGACTTTACTGACAGAGGAAATGTATATAGTGCAAATGGAAGAATTTTCAATAACACGCTTTGTGTGCAATACATGCACTTGCCGAAAGGCCAAGTATGTGCATAAGAGACAAACTCATCTTCTCGTCAGAGAGGATGTCACATAAAGACTATGACCGCAAAAGTTCAGTTGCAAAAATAATCTATAGTCGCGAATCTTAAGGGGCTTGACGCCAAGACAAACTGATTGGCGATAAACCGCCAACCGTAAAATGATTTTGGCTTTGAGTTGGTCAATCGGAGAGCGGAGCCGTTACTATAATTGAGCAGTCGCAGCTGGTGGTAGGCCATGGGCATGGAAGCACAAGAATCTCAATTTTGTTAGAAGCCTCCACCTAGCAACTACTAGTGAAAACGAACCTGGAAAACTGGTTGTGTTCTGTAGATATTTCTAGAGCGTGAAAATTAGTGACAGTGTCATAGTTAGTTGTAACTACGAGTTACAATTGTTCAGTAAATACAATAACCATTCAGAACCCCGTGTCTAGTTACTAACACGTGACAACATATTTATCTGCCTTGGTCATTGAAAATTGAAAATGGGGTAAATTGCGTTTAACATATTAACGGCAATAACGGTTAAGGAAATAATTAACCAAAGAGTCCGGGTAATAGTTGGTTAATATTATTGTCAGTTTGTTCAGTATTTTTTAAAAGAGACCCGCAGGCATGATTATATTATTAGTTTGTTCTGTAGGTCTGAGTGCCTCGCTCATTATATATAACACTGAGACCAGGGTGACTAGCCAGTTTAGATCAGTGGCAAACACGGTGAATGTGCTACTGCACAGTCGGTCTCCCCAGTGACCCCTGTTGTCAAAAGTAATACTAGAAACGAACTTACTGGAGAAAGTTTGGTTTGGAGGGCTGTCTCAGTCAGCGATTCGTGGGGCTTCAGTGCAGTTGTTACAAGTGCTGGTATGTGTCTCTTGTCGCTTTCTGTTTACCGCTGACGGAAGAAAGGCCAGGTACCGTAATGAGAAATGTAAATGAAGAATTTTGAGTGTTAAAGGCTTGAACTGGATAATCCAGAAAACCACTGTCTTCTGGGATGTACCGCAGTGTAATCTGACATAAAGTTACCACAGTTTCGGAGGAAGATGCTATCTTCATTTCCATCTTGTAGCTTGAAGGTTGAGGCAGCTGGTTCTTTCGAAACGTAAATGTCAGATTACACGACGTACTGTAATAGCCCAGAAGATATTAATCTTTATATTTACTGCCATGAAAACCCAGAATCTCGTGTCGGTGCATGTAGCTGAAGATAGGGTCAAGTAGCGGGTGCTTTTGAACATGAAAATGAACCTTCGGTTTCCACGAAAGACAAGGAAAATTTCGTCTAGATGATTGACTACTAGCTTCTCAGGAAGGGCTTTGCTGCATGGCATTTGTTATTGAAAATCATTTTGTACGGTTCTAAAAAAAATTATGGCAATTACATGAATTTGTGTTCATCGCATTGAGAAACAGATGAAAGATGACTGACAAGCCGATATTTTACTAAATTTATACTAATACACCATTTCCCTTTAAAGCGCAACCCAAACTGCAACACCATAAGCAAGCTTATAGATGACATCAGTGTAGCATGACAAATGAGTTGTTTTATTGTTTATTTGCGCGAACTTATATAACATCTTTACAACGGACGCTGAATACGTATCTACTAGAAGACAAGCGAAGTGTTTGTGGATTACTGCTGGCGGTAGGCTGTGTTTCTGTTCCTCTAGGCTTCATGCATTATTCCAATAGGCCCTTCTTTTGAGAAATCACGACAGAACAAAGTCAAGCTTTTTGTGGTCTGGAAATCGGGATGGTTAAAGCCCACAAACAACAGTGCGATTATGGAACTATAAAGTTTATTTTGGACTCTAACCATCGTCTTGTATATTCATTCATCAGTAATCTGTCAGCCGACAGGTCCACAGTCTCTTCCAAAACAGTTCCTCCACTTGATGCGATCTAGAGCTTTCTCCTTCAAATAAAAATATCCTCTTCTGTCCCCAAGATCATCCAGCATCTTCTTACGTCTTCTGGTCACTTCTATCCGCCCCTCTCTCGCATACATGGTATCTCTGTTTTTGGAAAGAGACAAAAAAACACGTCATCAGTAAGTAGCTCAGACTAAGAGCGTGTCTTTACTGCTATGGAAAGTTCATTTCGAAACATCTTTAACAAGCAAAAAGGAATCCATATACGCAAGTTCTCCATGCCCAAGAATCGGCGTGACAGGGTCGGGTCTGACCCAGCTACTGTTTCTAAACAAATTTGTCCTTAATCTCTCAGAGTACGTTCTCAAAGTGGTTTTTTGTCTTATATATACCAGACGATGGATAGAATCCAAAATACACATTATAGTTCTGTACAGCATACACCATCGTCAGAATCCTTCCAAGTCTAACAGTGCGATTACCAAATAACTATAATAATAAAGTTGCAATAAAGAATTTGTGTATTTGCAGCGTGGCTAGCCGTTCCGTTATGCTAAAAACAGCAATCCCTTTTATTTTTTACAAATAGAAAAATGAATTGGGTCGGTAAATTCTGGTTGCATTCGGCATTATTTGTCCCGTAAAAAAGTACCATAATTCGTATTCGAGACCTGCACACCAAACGTCAACATACCATGAACACAGAGGATTTCTGTGCACTTTGGGTAGGGTTTTGAGTACTCCACGGTGGACAGTTTTGACTGTTTATATAACTACTCAACTGGAACCCTACTTCGTAGGGGGGAAGATATTTTCCAACACAAGAGCCCTTTAACACACAAAGGCACTATTGAATCTAGTTGTTGCAACTGATGCAGTCACTGAAATCCGTGGGGCTCCAGCATTACCCATTTGCCCAGTTGATGAGCACTTGTTGTCAGTGACAAATCAGTTTTCTCTGACAGTTTTGTCAAAGGTTCCATTAGCGGTCGGATCAGTCTCTCTTCAGCGTTACAGAGCTTACCACTTGTCAAAAACTGTCCTAAGTAGGCCATGTCCTTGTCGTAAACAATGTCCTGTTCCGAATTTTGTTATCAGTTTGCATTGGCGATCGGATCAGTGTCTATTCAACGTTACAGAGCTTACCACTTGTCAAAAACTGTCCTAGTAGGCCTTGTCCTTGTAAACGCTTTCCGGTTCCGAATTTTGTTATCAGTTCGTGTATTGCTGCAATATTCGGTTCTTCCTTGTAAGGGTACGCATTGCCGAACGCTTCACGAAAAGCAGCAAGTGATTTCAATGAAAAGCAATGTTCGAGAATGTACGTTCTTCTCGTGAATACACCGTGCTCGCACATATAGAGCTTCCTCGTAACAGATTACAGCGGCAGCCTAGCAACCAATGTTATAATGACGAGGAACGTTGCAAGGTTCCATTAAACGAGTAAAACACGTGTTTTTATTTCTGTACCTTAGTGCGTGATCGTTGTTTGGGTTGCATTTTTAATGGTACATCTTGTATTTATCTGTTACGCAAATATATACACATTGCGTCCTCTGGTAACCATACACATTAAAATAAATACAAGATACTGATTTTAGGCCATTGCCGTGGTGTCCTGTTGATTTTGCTCTTGGGTGTGTGCTCATGGTGCCAAGGCTGATGTCAGTGTCATATACATAAGTTATTCGTTTACATCTTTGTGTCCATAACGTAAGGTGTCATTCTTTTGGGACGCCCGCCATTCGGAGAACGTTACAAATGAAGAATTCGGGCCTGAATATTTACGGCGTGTCTGCGGCCTCGAGTTTCGCACTCTGAAGCAATCCGGCTTGGATGACGCGTTGGGGTACTTTCCTTTCTTCGGGTTTAGCTCAATTGGTGTAGCGACGGGATATTGGCTAGACGGCAGGAGTTCGATTCCCGGCAGGAACACCATCTTTCTCTACTCCACAGCACCCAGACCGACTCTGGGGCTCACAAAGCCTTCTATACATTGGGTACTGGGGGGTCTTTTCCCTGAGGTAAAGGGACAGGGCCGTGAAGCTGAGCACTCCCCTCTTTATAGCCCTAATGTCATGAATTGGGAGATATACCTGCACTTCCCAATACGTCTTCATTGTGTGGTGCATTATTAATTAAGCGCAGGGACAACCTTGCCTTCTGCCTATGTCACGGTCCTTGGTCGGTTCCATTCTCTTCACTTCAGCTACTTAATAGTTTTGATTTAATATAAATTTCTTTCGGTGTTCCAAAATAAAGGCAACTCATGCACACTTCACTAAATCCCCTCGAATAGATACTGACGTCATGACTATGTTTGTTCAAACAACACTGTTCATAGTACAAAGTTTTGTGCAACACTTCTTGTTGCGCCAACTCTTCAGCCATTCAAGAAAATTCTTATTATGGTCTCAAGAGATTCATGGGCGTGTTCACAATAACCTTCCACTGGTCTGTACCCTCAACTAGATGAATCCAATCCACAGTTTTCCTTCCTGTTTTTTTTTTTCAGACCCATTTAATATCTTCCCAGGGCCGCGCCACAGCTCAAGCGGTTAGTCGCTGGCTTCCCACCGCTGCAGGCCGGGTTCGATCCCGGGTTTGGTCAAGTGGGATTTGTAGTGGACAAAGTGGCGCTGGGGCAGGTTTCCTCCGAGTATTTCGGTTTCCCCTGCCAATCTTCATTCCACCAATTACTCCACAATCACCCTCACCTATCGTCTGGGGCTGGGACAATAGGCCAGAAGTGGCCGCAGTACAAGGGACTTAGTCCCACCCCACTAGCATTAAAAAAAAATAATTATCCCTAATATCCTTATGTGTACGACTGCTAAATTACATAAGTCTCTTGCACAAAAAGCCGATCACAGTGGCCGCGCAGTCTAAAGCATGAACTATCTTTGCCCGCTCGAACAGTGGGATCATGGGTTCGAATCTCACTCGAGGCATGGATGTTTGCGTTTTTTCACTTCGCTTAGAGGGGCGTGGGCTCCAGCTGGGTCCACTGGGCACGGCGGCCACTGATTGGCCTAATGTACCTGCCCCGGGTGATTATGATGATGGAGAATTTGGTAGAATGAAGATTGGCAGGGGAAACCGAAGTACTCGGAGAAAATCCGCCCCAGCGCCACTTTATCCACCACAAATCTCACTTGACCAGACACGGGCTCGAATCCAGGCCTCCGCGGTGGGAAGCCAGCGACTAACCGCTTGATCTATGACGCGGTCTTTGTAATGTTTGCGTTTATTATGTGTTTGTGTTGTCTTGTGTAGTCAGCGGCCTTGCGACGGGCTGATCACCCGTCCAAGGAGTCCTATCGACTGTCTTGGGATTAAGAAACTGAAATGAAACAAAGCGTTTCACGGATGCCCTATGCTCCAACGTGGGAATAAAAGGAGAGAGAGACATCTTGCACACAAATAAAAATTAGGAGATGTAAATAAAGAACTAGATTGTAAAATTTAGAGAGAGGTCAGGAATTGCTGTAACAAAATCTTCTGCCTCTTCAGTCCCATCCCGTCCTTTGCGATCTGTCTGGTTTCTACCAGACCATATTAAGGTGCGTCCACATTACTCGCGCTCGCCAGGCTTGTGCTCGTTGGGAGACTCGTCTGGCTTATACTTGTGCTCTTAAATCTTCGTCCACACTACTTCAGTTGCTCGCCAGGCTTCGGCGCGTGAGGATCCGTATATTTATGGCATTGAATAATGGAATGATTCGTCAAGTGACCTGGATAGAATATGAATAGAAGTGATCGTATCACAATCACAGGTACTCTTCCAGCATTTGAGTTACCAACCCCGTATTTGCCAGGAGCCGAGACAGTTCATTCGGTATAGCGAAGGGCTTCTGGCTGGACGGCTGGGGTTTGATTCCCGGCAGGGCAAGAAATTTTTCTTTACTCCATAATAGTCTAGACCGGCTCGGGGGTCCACACAAAACTCCTATTCAGTGCGTACCGGGGGCTCTTTCCCAAGGGGTAAAGCGGCTGGAGCGCGAAGCTGACAGCTCACCTCCATTAGTTCGGAGGTCAAGAATGGTTGAGCCGTACCTCCATTACTTACTTACTTACTTACTCATGGAGCTGAGCCCTTCTGAAGGAGCCGCCAATTCTGCAGCTACTCAAGAATTTCCCAGAATTTTATGGAACCCGAAGGTTCATTACCGTGTTCACAAGAGCCCTCCACTGGTCCCTATCCTGAGCCAGATCTATCCAATCCATACCATCCCATCCTATCTCTCTAAGATCCATTCTAATATTGTTCACCCACCTACGCCTTGGTCTTCCCTGTGGTCTCTTTCCTTCAAGCTTTCCCACTATAATCCTCTACGCATTCCTCGTCTCCCCCACTCGTGCTACAAGGCGTGCCTCAATTGCACATAAAAAAGATCGAAGGCAAAGCCTTCAGAACATTTATAAAATTGTATTCCCTATTCAAAAGTGAGCGATTAATCGCTAACATTAAACTGATCCTCCACAAAGCTCTCATTAGATTCGTAATGACTTATGTTAGTCCTGGGAATTCGTGACAGATACCCATGCAATGAAATTGCAGCTCCTGCAAAACAAGGTTCTCCGCACCATTGGCAATTTTCTAAGGCGCACACCGGTCCGCGATTTGCACATGGCTTTCAAAATTCCGTACGTATATGATTATATCACAAAATTATGCAGGCAACAAGTAGAAGTCATATAAAACCGTGATAACGAAAATGCTAGCAATGTTGCTCAAGGCGAAGCCCGACATGGAAAGTATAAGAGGCTTAAACTTGGCGGCGGTCAGGCATACGACCGTTCAAGTGACTAGACTGCCGTTGTAGCGAAAGTTACTAGAAATATGGCATAATTTGCTGTACTGAGCCTGGACTTAACAGAGGTCCTGTATTATTTTGTATGTATTTATTAACATGTTTAACATGTAAAATGTAAATATCCTTTACATTATGACAAGTGACTTACTACTGCAGACAGTGACAATGACAAAAGACAGACCCGTCTTCTCGTCAGAGAGGGCGCCCCACAATAACAAGACCCTAACTGTCAAACCGTAATAAATATCTGGTCATGAGCCCCACATTGGGCTCGACACCAAGTCTGACTGACTGACAGACCGTCAGTTGCAATGTAACTTTGACTTTAACTTTACTTTGACTTTGACTTTGAAACAAGTGAGTGGCAGAATTCATGCAAGGGCAGTTACGAGTCTGTCGTAAACTGGAGGAGTGAATCCAGAAGAATTTTTAGTTCGAGGTTCCAGAGTGAAGACGAAATAGCAAGAAGACTTCATAATGATTTCAAGTGCTGGTTTCTGTGTTGAGAACCGTTGCCAGGAGACGACTAGTGAAGTCGGACAATCGTAATGCGTGTGCAACGGTGAACTGGAAATTGTGTAAATCAACGATAGCGCTGTGTTCAAGTGTAATTAAGAGAAGTTGTAATCAAGGCGTTAATAAATCCACTCATCCGAACTAGAAACCATTATTTTCGTCATGTGTACCACCCGACACATGACAATATTTATGTTACATTAGATTTTTTAATTTAATTTAATTTATTGATACTTCAAGTAATCCATACAGGTGATAAGTCACCACAGATATAGAAGTAGTCCATTATTAAAATTGAGTACAATGGTAGCAGTTATAACGCACAACCTTGTCAATAAATAACACTCTGTAATCAAGGACACTATTTCTATCAGTCACAACAATAGATATATACAGGGTGTCCCAGGAGTTTGGTGCCATACTTCAGGAGCGTACTGAGGGTTCCCTATAGAATAACTTTGAAAGAGGAACCCATGTCAGCAAACGTAAAATAGCAGCGCTAGGGCAGCATTTAAAATCATTTCGTTTAAACTTGGCGCCTCAATGTCCAACTGCATTGCATAGAGGAAGAGCCATCCACCAGCACTCGTGCCATTGCCAAGATTGTGGGGACATCCAAATAAAATATTTGGAGGATCCTGCATCACCAACAGCTTTATCCATATCATCCAACGCGAGTACAAGACGTAGGTCCAGCTGACTTCGTGCCACGAGTTCAATTTTGTCAGTGGATACTGAACCAGTGTTCACATCAGCCCAACTTCCTGAATCACGTGTTATTCACAGACGAACCGCAGTTTACAAGGGATGGCTGGTTCAACTGTCGAAACAATCACGTTTAGGCTGACGAAAACCCCAACGTTGCTGTAGTTGGTTACCACCAGGCGCAATTTTCTGTCAGTGTCTGGGCGGCCATCATTGGCGATCACTTGATTGGCCCTTTCCTCCTACCACCGCTACTCAATGGGCCCTTTTACAAGGTGTTTCTGGAACGTATCCTTCCGACTTTGCTAGAAGACGTGCCACCGATTGTGCGGGGGCAAATGTGGATACAGCATGACGGAGCGCCGGCACACTTCAGCATTGGATCACGAGACTACCTGGATTCTGCTTTTCATGGTCATTGGTTAGGAAGAGGAGGCCCAGTGCCTTGGCCACCCCGACCTCCAGACTTGACACCTCTGGACTATTTCGTCTGGGGCCATGGGAAAAGCCTGATCTACGACACGCCTGTGGATAATGAATTCGAGCTGTTGGCCAGAATACTTGTTGCATGTGACGTGATCCGTGAGACATCTGGACTATTTGAAAAGGTGCGCCAAAGTTTCTTTCGTAGATGTAACGCATGCATTGAAAATATAGGGCGCCAGTTCCAACATCTACTCTAGCAGGTGAGTCTTAAGAGTTTGGAAGGGGTAATATGCCTGTGCATGTTCTTCGACATTGAGGCGTAAAGTTTAAACAAAATGATATTAAATGCCGCCCTAGCGCTGTTATTTTACGTTTGCGGACATGGGTTCCTATTTCAAAGTTGTTCTATAGGGAACCCTCAGTACGCTCCTGAATTATGGCACCAAACAGCTGGGACATTCTGTATATATATAAGACATGTCATATATCAATATTTTTGCTAAAGACGATAAATGAAATTTAATTGAACTGGACTGAACTGAATAGTAATATTAATATAATAATTATATAACTATTTATTGTTAATAATTTCCATAAATCATGTCTCTCTTTAATTTCCTTCAAAATTCTGTTTCATTTTACTTTTATGTACACTATGTATATGTTTAAGTGCATTATAAACTTTTGTTACATTCTCTTATTGCCAGTATTTTTTGTATCCATAACATGTTCATATATATTTACTCTTCATCAATTATTTCTGGACCAGGTCTTTACTAACTTTCTTTCTTACAAGCTGACTTCTTTATTCGTTTTTGTAGGAAGCTTCATATGATGCATCTGTTCATTTTGTGGGCCATTCTACTGGGTCCTCTTGTAACTGTGAAGGCTGATTCATGTTATGCTCAAAGTAGCAATCCATACGTGCTGTTTTCTACATACACGCCCTATGAGTTTGTGCATGGGAATGCAGAGGACCCAGTGTACATTCCTCGTGAGTAATATTTTTCATAATTTTGTGTATCCCATGGTTGCAATATGTTGATATTTCAGAATGTGAAGCAGTCACCTGTCGTTCTTATGGATAACAGTAGATCAACTATTCTAGCTAGCTGTAGTCCAGCCATGATTTAATGATCAGCACATAGCTCTGGCCACCTCAAAACAGCTTTGTCAGACATTGATGTCAGCGCTGCCTGCTTCAAAATCCTACACTTGACTAACTTTGGCAGATTACATTCACATTCTGTGGACTTAAAAAACTTAAATATTCATAGCAGACTTTGAATAGTTACAATATCTATTTTAGTGTGTACTGCTTACTGCCATGCAAATTTAGTGCTTTGTAATTACCATGATTTCTAATAGCATATGATGTGAATTTTAATTTTGAAACTTCTGAGTTTACAACAACAGCACATAATATTTATTGATTACAAAACATTTTTTGAAAAGGATCATTTGAATTTATTGCAGAATGTCAGCCTGTACAATTCTGGATTTTATCTCGCCATGGAACAAGATACACAGATGCCATTGGTATTAATGACATGTGGTCGCTTATTTGTTTACGAGATGAGATCATCACTAATATCAAGAATGGACGTAAGTATCATTATAATATTATCGTGGTAAGAACGATATACAACCATAATTTGTGAGAAGGATAGAATTGGAACTTTTAGATCAACCAAATAAATGTGATGAAAGGGCCCTTAGGGGTCAAATCACACTTTTGTGTATAGGCCATGTCTGTTTGCCCCAACATTTTCTACAGAGAGCTGAAAGTCATTTACTTATATATCAAGGATTTGAAATTGACTATGAGGAATGCCGTTTTCTGGAATGTGATGCCATGTAGAATATTGATGATGGATTTTGTTGTCCTTTGTGCTTCAGTTTCTTTTCACACTATGAGCCTTTCACATTCACATTTTTCAATTTAAAACCACGTCCATTTTTATTTGTAAATGACTTCTCCTTCCAGTGGGTTGTTAGTCTTTACCACAGATAATTATCATATACAGTTCACAACGTAATACCTTGAAAGCAGTTAATGGTCCTGCCAATGGATTGTTGGACAAAAAGTGGTAATCCAATGGTAAAATTTCGGCCTTTAAGCTTCTGAACAGGCTCTGTGTATCAGCATTTCATCCAGCACTGATTTAACAGTTATCATCCTGTATCTGAGGCATCAGAACATCTTCCATAAAAATTGGATTTGCTATCAGATGGCTAGTTTGATGATTGATCAGGAGAGGATATAGGGGAATCATCTTACCCTTAATTAGGAATTCGTTTTGTAATATCTAATATGTCTCAGTAGGCCTAAAACTGGAAGGAATGATGTAAGTTTTGAGGTTATAAAGTGTTGAATAGAAATGGTGGGATGACTGAACNCGGAAGGAATGATGATAGTGATACTCTACTGAATCAAATTTTGAGGTTATAAAGTGTTGAATAGAAATGGTGGGATGACCGAACATTGAAATTGAAGAAAGGAGTAGTTGTGGCTTGTTTATAGATAAAACTTAAAGGATTGATATCACTCAGCCACTTCCTGGCTCTTGCTGGCTTCTAGTAAGAAAGTGACAGAAACATGTAAATAACTAGGAAGGTGCACCATATTATGTAGCTTGTAGGACTGTGGTAAACCATAGAAAGTCCAAGGCCAGTACCTCCAAGTCCTAGTAGGACTAATAGCATCTCCAGAATCCACAAGTGGGAATAAAATTGCAGAATGTCATGTGTATTAAAATTACATGTAATGCCAGTTTAAAAATATAATGAAATTTGTTTGTTGCAATTTCCTAGGAGGTAGATTGTGTGCCCAGGATGTGGACAATCTCAAGAAGTGGACACCACAGGTTGTTCAAACTTTGTCAATGAATTTGACACCTCAGGGTTATAAAGATGCCTACAATATGGCACAGCGCTTCAAATCTAGATTCCCAACATTGCTCAACCAGTCATACAGCCCTGACAAATTTGAGGTTAGTGCTTTCAAAACATTCTCACTTTAAAGTATTGTGATATAATCTGGTATAAAATGCATGTCACTACCAGGATTTTCTTTGTAGAACCTGTGAAAACTGAATTTCTTTATATATTAAGTATGCATACTGAAATTCAGATAAATTATAAATTAATGATTATCAAGTTTGATGCAAAATTTATATTTATTCTTGAGCTTCATGGAGATAACTGATAAACCATGGTAGCTAGACATATGAAATTTTATATAGATATAGATTATAAACACATTATAAATTTTATGCTGTACTTGTTCATTGTGTTATACATATGGTGACAACATGAACATGTATATGTGACAGATTTCAGGTAGTAAGAACATAAACTGATAGCGATTATGAACAGGAATAGATTACGATTGTGTACGTATTTCAGCATCCTGTTGCAATTGTTCGCATTAGCGTCCATCTGTCTATGATCCGTCCAAATTGCAATACTTTTTATTTTTCACTTCAATACACACTCTAACGCTACGTTTCGGCCTCAAACGGCCATCTTCAGGTGTGGTTTTTTTTTTAGATATTCCATTAAGATTGTGTCGAAATTGTGTTGAAATTGTGTCGAAACTGCTGCACTGTTTCACTGTTCTAATTCATTTTAAAAAACCAAACACTGTGGTCTTCTTTTTAATTAAAATGAGATAAAATTCTTTTATACTTTGTTACTTATTGTTTTACTTCACTCAGGGTGTCTTCATTTCCGTAAAATTTAAGACGTTTTCCTTGGCAGCTTGTTCCTTCCTCACCTTAGTTATTTTCTCCTGGTTGTGTTCCCTCCTCGATGTGTGGTGTTGTCTATGCTAGTATTTTCGACACAATCTTAGTGGCATATCTGTCAAAAAACACCTGAAGATGGCCGTTTGAGGCCGAAACATGTAGTGTTAGAGAGTGTATTGAAGTGAAATATAAGAAGTGTTGTAATTTGGACTGATTATAGACAAATGGACGCTAATAGGAATAGATTACAGCTGAAAATTATAAGGTACACTAGTTACTTAATGCAGATAGAAACATGTGAGGAAAGTAGAGATTGTAGTTCTTTCCACAACCTTCTATTTGTATGTCATGCTTTCAATCATTTTGCTCAGTACCCCTATGTAACAACACTGTTGTTCTGTAGAGTTCAATTCACTAAAATATAATAAGATAGTGTTTTGTTTCAGGTCCGATTCACAAACACACAAAGAACTACACTTACTTCGTTTGCATTTATTGATGGTATATTTGGCAGTACTGCTCATGTGATATTACCTAAACCTATATCTGATGATCCTGTTCTTAGGGTAAGAATTTGGAAGATATATTCACCTAACATAGAGAAATACTTGTATAGTAGTTGTTAGTTTGACTGGGTCCAACTTAGAGTAGTATTTGTTTTTGCTGTGTTTGAGGGCACATTATAATTACAAACTTTTCCTCAATATGCAGTTTCTTTACTACCACAAGAATATTTTGTTAAAAGATTGCAATGCTAAAGAGAATAAAGAAGACATTTTCAAAAAAACAATTGGGAATGAGAGTTCACACAAAATTAGTAATGATAATGGAGTTAGAATAGTAAACTTTGCTACATCCAAAACTCTTATTGCCAAAAGTACAATGTTCCCACATTGTAACATTCATAAATTTGCTTGGACATCTCCTGATGGAAAGACAAGACAACCAGATTGATCAAATTTTGACATACAAGAATGTCATTAAAGTATACTTGATGTACAATCATTAAGGGCAGCAGATTGTGATAGTGACCACTGTCTGGTGGTGGCAAAAGTTAGGGAGAGACAGGCAGTGAGTAACCAAACAATACACAGAGTTCATATGGAAAGATGCAATCTCAATGAATTAAACAAGGTAGAGACTAAAGAACAGTATCCTGTTGAAATCTCAAATAGGTTTGCAGCTTTTGAAAACTTAGACACTGAGGTGGATATTAATAGAGCTTGGGAAAATATTTAGAGAGAATATCAAAATTTCAGCCGAAGAGAGTGTAGGATATTATGAACTGAAGTAGCATAAGCCATGGTTCGGTAAGGGATGCTCAAAATTATAAACCAAAGGAAACAAGCCAAATTGCGCTGGTTACAGGATCCAAATGAAATAAATGGGGATAATCTGAACAATATAAGATGTGAAACCAGCAGGCATTTCAGGAATAAAAAGCGGGAATATCTGAAAGACAAAATTGATGAGCTTGAAGAGAAATAGAACAAGAACATTAGAGATTTGTATAGAAGAAAAAGTGGCTGTAAGAGGGGTTACCAACCTAGAAGTAACTTGATGAGTGATGATGAGAATGGTGATCTGCTTGCAGATTCCCACAATATTTTGAATAGGTGGACGAACCACTTCTCTCAGTTATTGAGTGTACAGAGGCTCAGTGATGTTGGGCAGAGAGAAATACATACAGCTGAGCCACTAGTAGCTGATCCTAGCCCTCTTGAGGTTGAAATTACTATTGCAAAGTTTAAAAGGTATAAATCGACAGTTAGTGATCAAATTCTGGCAGAATGGATTCAAGCAGGAGTTGAAATATTATTAGTTACTATAGGATTCTGACGATGGTGTATAACACACTGATATGTTAGGTTTTTGGACTTTATCCATCGTCCTGGTTTTTAAGATAACAAATAAAAACACGGCGTTTCGGAAACTGGATCTGTTTCCGTCCTCAGGTGAAGGAAAACCCTATTCACTTGGGTCCGTTAGAAAGAGCTAAACAGATCCAGTTTCCGAAACGTCGTGATTTTATTTGTTATCTTAAAAACCAGGACGATGGATAAAGTCCAAAAACCTAACATATCAGTGTGTTGAATTTTAGTATTATCATAGTAATANAAGCTAATTAGTTCTATTTAGAATAAGGAAAAATTGCCTGATCAGTGGAAGGCGTCTATTACTGTACCAGTTCACAAGAAGGATGATGAAACTGACTGTAGTAATTATTGGGGGATATCACTGCTATCAACTTCATACAAAATTTTATTCAATATTCTTCTCTCAAGGTTAAGTATAGATGAAATTACTGGGCATCATCAGTGTGAGTTTCGAGGTAACATGTCAACTACTGATCAAATCTTTTGCATTCATCAGATACTGGAGAAAAGATGGGAATAAACAGGACAGTTCATCAGCTATTCATAGACTTGCTAGATACTACTGGATTGAATAAGATTTTGTCTGCACAATTTTTTACTTTTCACAGCCATCTAACTATTGTGATGACTGGAAAAATGTAGTGCGTGATAATCCAGATACAACAAAGGAGTACAGTACTTTTAAGAAGGGTCCTGAAATGAATGTAGTTATACAGTCAGTCTCCAATAGATTGGGATTTACCAGCTCAATTAGTTATGGTATGTATATGATATTTTGATCTATGAAAGGATAAAGCTTTATAATAACGTTGTTCTCTGAACTCCGTATTTATTATTGCTTATCATTAATGGCAAGAAATATCCCGCTTGGTTGATTCTTGCTTGGTGGAAAACAACCTTTCCAGCTTATATTATGTTGTTGTATATCTCTTTCCTTTAGATTTGTACTGTATAATAAATGTCTTGTTATCCGGCATGTATAGGGACTAGGGTCTGCTGGTTACATGAAAAAACTCTTACAGAAATTCAATACAAACTCAAAACAGCATGTTTGCACTTTAGTTCTGGCATAGGAGTCTTCTGAGGTGACATAGTAGGTTGACGGGCAAAAGATTTTGGATATGGTATATATGCCATAACACAATCACAGATTCGTCTAGATCCTACTGCAATGGCACCTGCTTGAGGAAACACAATAGGCACCTGGTCTCTTACAAGGAAAGCTTTACCTTCTTATCTTTTTTTTTTAATATTTTAATTGACTCGTTCATTTTCAGTGGGGCGTGCGGTAGTGTAGGTGGTTGAGGCACTATGCTACAAGCCGGAAGGTCGCGGGTTCAAGTCCTAATGAGGTCATTGGAGTTTTTTCTATTGGCCTAATCCTTCCAGCCGCACTGTGGCCCTGGGGTCGACTCAGCATCTAACAGATTTGAGTACCAGGAATATTCTTGGAATGTTCTTGGGGGTAAAGGGTGGCCAGTGTGTAGGGCTGACAACCTTGCCGCCATCTACGAGCCGATCGTATAGAAAATGTGGGAACCTCAACATCTCACAACCCTATGGGCTCCACGGACTGTTACAGGGATACCTTTACTTTTTTACCATCATTCTCAATGACGGTCTATGACTACATGAAAGTCTCATTTTCTCACACTTCTTTTGTTTGTTCGTGTTTGTTTTTTTTTTATTGTGGTAGTATAGTTGGATGAGGCACCATGCTACAAGCCAGAAGGCCGCAGGTTCAAGTCCCGATGAGGTTGATTTTTTCAATTTACTTAATCCTTCCAGCTGCACTATGTCCCTGTGGTCAACTCAGTCTCTAACAGATGTGAATACCAGGAATCTTCCTGGGGCGTAAAGGGTGGTCGGCACGTGAGGCTGACAACCTCACTGCCGACTGTGAGCTGATTCTCTAGAGAAAATGTGAGTGCCTCGATTACTCACAACCCTATGGGCCTTCACGGCCTGTTATAGGGATAGCTTTACCTTTATTTCTGGTTTGGTATACTCAGACTCTTGTGAAATCTTAAAATTCTGTTAATTTTTCAGATACTACCTTACATTTATTAATTTATAAATTAATTTTGTTTTGTTACTGACACAAAACATTATAATTACTGTAGAAGAATGTAAACTTGTTTCTTTTAATAAGGGTAGGCCTTTGTCTTTGGGTTATAATGTTGTGTAGTTCAGAAGAGGTCTGATATTGCTGAGGAACACATTACCTCCATCTTCAGGATCAAAGAGTAATCTGAAACATTGGGTTTTCTCTGAACTGTAAGGTAAAGGTAAAGTTGTCCCTGTGCTTAACGAATTAAGCACTATGCCATGAAGGTGTATGGAGGAGTGGATTCATAGATCCATATTTTCTTGACCTCTGCACTAGCTGGAGGTGTATGGTCAGCTTCACCCCCTGGCTGCATTAGCCCTGGGAAAAAGCCCCAGGTACCCACTAGATAGGAGGTTGGGTGGACCCTAGAGCCGGTCTTTTCTATGAATTCTGCAACCCAGAATATTGTACTCTTCAGAATCATCTGTGTGAGAACCTAAAATCTGTGTTCTTTTAAATTTTGTTAACAAACATTGTAGTTCATAAATTATGTTTTCCTGTTGAAAGCCATAGACATAACTTTGGCAAGTATTTTGAGATCAGTATCGGTAATAAATATATTCACTGATTTTATCATTATTGTCTGGGGATAAGGGATTTAAATTTTTCATTACTGCTAAGAAAAACTGGCAAATCAACCAGTTATTGTTTTCATCAGCTATAAAAGAGTATATTTAAACAAGAGAGAATAATATATATGTATATGTATGTATGCATGCGCTGGTTGGCCTGTGAATGTGTGTGTGTAAAATATATGTTTCATATGTAACTTAGTGTGTCTCTTTGACTGTTTTTTCAGTACTAATTCAGTATAACTAAACTCAGTAACCTGAACACTTATCTATTTTGGACAGGTTTCCATTTAATGGCAACTACTTCTGTGTAACAATATTTCTGTCTGATTCTCAAATGAAGATTTGACAACACTGCTCCGTTATTTCATCTGCATTGAGGCTTTGTGTGTCAAACATTAAAGAGGCCAGCAAATCATAAAATCTTGATACCAATATATGTACTAACAATGTCAGTTAACTTTCAGATAATCTGAGTAAAATGTACACTATTTGTCGATTTGAAAAGGCATGGCATGTGGATAGTGTCTCACCATGGTGTGCTGCCTTCTCTGAGGATGAACTTAAAGTGAGTCTCAACAGCCAGTTTGTTAAATCTTTTACCATTAGTAAAGAACATCTCATTTGGCTGCATGTTATCCAGTATTCATCCAATTGTCAGCATCTTGACACCTCTACAGGATGAATATTCATATTTTTGTGTGTGCAAAAACTGATGTTCTCATAGTAGAAAGTTACTGTCTCCTGTAATGTGATTCCATGTAGTCTGATAGATCATTACTAATGTCTCAGAGGAACATCACCAACAAGCTACCAGACTATATGGTGCCACATCCCAGAAAACAGTAGTCTTCCTACTCTATGTATGTTGATAATGTATTACATTTCAGGATTCTGTTGCATTGAGGTATAACTAATGGTCTTGTTTTCCATCTATAATGCAACAATATTAATTTAACAACATTAATTCTCACTTAATTCATTAAATGTTTAAAATGTCATTAAAATTATTAAAATAACTGTATATTTGGTGTTTGTGTTACATGTTTCAGCCACATAGGGCCATCTTCAGGCAACACATATTTTAAAGGAGTCTGCTGCACTGTGCACTTGGTCAAATAGTATTCATTAAGACGCACCGTCATTGTTGTTATTAACTTTTTTTTTAATTCAGATGTTGTAGAATAATTTTGTAGGATGATCTTCCTAACTTATATACTGCGGCTGTTTTCATATCCCATTTGGTGTGTAAAGCAACACTAGATACACAAAACTAAGTGAGCAGCACATCAAATGAAAACAGCTACAATATATAAGATAGGGAGAAAATCATCCTACAGCATCAGAATTCAAAGAAGTTGATAATAACAATGACGGTGTGTCTAAATGAATACTATTTGAACAAGTACGCAGTGCAGTAGAATCCTTTGAAATACGTGTTGCCTGAAGATGGCCCTATGCAGCTGAAACATGTAGCATAAACACCAAATGTACAAATATTTTAATAATTTTAATGACATTTTAAACTTTTAATGAATATTTAGTGAATTAAGTATAAATTAATTTGTTAAATTAATACTGTTGCATTTTAAATGGAAAACAAAGCCATAAGTTATGTATGTTGGCTTGCGCGCATATGTGACACTGTGACCATTCCCTTAGGACTCCTGAGTACACTGTTAGGAAGCAGTGTTTGGTCATAGAAGTACTTGAAATGACATTTTGACAATGTTCTGCGTGCTAAGTGAAATATACAGTACTGAAGTACATGTGCATGTGTTTGGCATTGATTTTTCTAACATTTACTCTTAATTCAGAATTCTGTATTTGAATATGACAATTTTATGAATAAGAACCAATCTCAGTTGAAAGATATTGTCTCTTTGAGACTTTAGAATGGCAAGATAGTGTGGAATTGGCATCCTTAGAAGTGTAAATGCAACTTCAAGAAGAAATTAGAGTAACAGCAAAACTGAAGATTAAATGAGTAGTGGAATTCCTTTGAAAGTATACTGACTACACTCAGAAGATCACTTACATTAATTATTGTTACAGGTATTGGAATACAAAGAAGATCTATCAGCTTATTACAAGCATGGCTATGGCAGTGATTTGAACAAGAAAGTTGGCTGTGTTTTAGTGAAAGATTTCCTCGATCGTTTCAGGTATGATCTGGAGGATTTAAACCTCTGCAAAGCTCAGTGCTAGAGGATATATAACAGTCTTTTTGTTATTTTAGAAGAAATGGATAATGCTTACAAAATGAAGTCTTAAATATTCTTTAATATGGGTTTATTCTTTCCCGAGAGTAAAGCAGCTGGTCGTGAAGCTGACCACTCATCTCCATCTAGTGCCAAGGTCAAGATTTGTTGAACTATACCTCCACTCCCCCATACAACTTCATAGTGTGGTCTGTAATTAATTAAACACTGACAACTTTACCTTTACCTTGGTTTATTTAATGATATTTTCAAATCCTCAGACTTTATAACATGGAATGGTAGGATGAGGTTGGATAATGCTTTGGAAGGAATTTGAAATGAAGTGAACATGGCCTAAGGTACTATTCCAGTATTCTAGTGGAGGGACTGAGAGAAACCAGGACAACTGGTCTCCAGGCTGGGGTTTGTGAACCCCAGGTATGGAGGAGTGCTAACCATTCAAATGAACATTTAGTGAAAAGGGGATAAATTTGGAGAATTTCATAGTGATCCATATTAGTTGGTATTTTGAGGCTATTTAAGACAAAGATATCCAACAGAAATGTCTTTGTGACTTTGTTACACTTCTCTTGTTATAATTTTCATTCATATGTTCACTAATGAACCAGAGGGATGAATTGTTTACTGAGGTGACAGATTCTTCAGTATTCATCCAGATGTATCAGTCTAAGTTATCTAATTAAAGTAGAAGAATTATTTAAGGTTTTATACACATGGAGTAAGATGTGTTAAACTATTTTGCAGGCGTCTTTAGCGGTCTCCTGTTCTTCATTTTTTATTAAACAGGTTTTATCTTTATCTGCTCAAACAGAAAATTCAGTACTTAAGGTTTAAAGCAAATTCACATTCCTCTGCAGTGCCTATGAATTCGTTCTATCTGCCCATCTGTCCACCCGTTCCCATGAAACTACTTGAGAATGGATAAAGTAATACTGATGTTAGAGAATTTTATGAAAATTGGTAAGCCATGTTGATTTCTATTAAAATCAGACAATTGTAACATTTATTTTATATGAAGAACTACACGTGCATATGTTTGCATCTTGAGCATAACTCTTTAGCACAATTTCGAGAAGTCTTGCAGTTTTCAAGAAAATGAAACTGAAAAAGAAAATGTTCCAGAATTATTATTCCATGTGTACATTTCTGAACTTATAAACTCAGCAGTCAGCAATGAAAACATGCAGAGATTACCATGGTCTTTTTTATGTTCATATTTGTGTAAATTCAACCCTGACGTTTTTGTTATGTAAAACAGGTAAAGACACATTTAAAATGCATTTAACAGGGTTTTTGCTTGGAATCATCAGTTTTACACCACTCATAAGAAAACATAAGAATTGGCTACACAAATTAAAAATTTAGAAACAATGTTGAAACAAATGTCCCATAATTATATGTTGTGTCTACATTTTCTAACTCTTTTGATTTAAATATTTGCTAAATAAATAGTAAGTTCAAATGACACCAAAAATGTGAACTTCTCATGTTCTTTTAATTTTCTGAATATTATGATATTTTTCCAAAATTTTAATGAAGTTATTGCTAGATGTATTTTCTTTCATTTTTCTGTTAATTCTAATTTGATTTTCATAGACAAGCATATAGTTAATACAGATAAGTGAACTTACCTCTATAAGAGAGAAAGCATAAACAAGCTGTGAACAAAACACTAACAATTATGATTCTGTATTGTAGCAAACTGGAGAATGGTGAAAATCAGCCTGCTGGAGTGTTTTACTTCAGTCATGACACGGATATGCAGTTGTTTCTCACCTCTCTTGGTGTGGCAAAAGATTCGGAAACTCTCACTCATTCAAACTACAAATCAATGGAAAACAGACTGTGGAGAACATCCCTCCTTACACCATTTGCAGCCAACTTTGCAGCCGTTTTCTTCAAGTGAGGATTGCAGCTTCTTACATAAATTAAAATGAAATGTTTTGACATCACATCCATAGTGCATATAGTATGCTGTCTCTTCATCGTTTAACTTGGCATATTTACTAATGAATCTCTAAGAAGCAGTTTGTTTTGTAACGAAACTGAAGTCACATATACTCCTAAGCCTTTACTTTATTATGATGGTTGGATTTATTATCCAGAGAAAATGTTATTATGTTGAAATGCTATCCTAGTTTCTCTGATAATGGTATTTCTATGCCTGTCCATTATCTCAATCATGTTCCTATGCAAACAGCTTAATTATCTTCTGCATAATATGTTCTGTGTTAGTAAAGGTAAATGTAAAGCATTCGTATTACTGAATGGATGATGATATTTAAACAATTTTAAATGGCCAGAAGAGAACATAAATCCTAAAAAGTATGATCACAGAGATTCTGTCAGAAGCCAATGATGAGGTTGGTCTAATAATAAATGTCTCAATCTTATCAGCAGAATGTGAAACAGAATTATATGTAGTATAAGGTTACCTAGCAAATAATTTGAGAACATTGCATAGTTCAAGAATGGAAATAACATTTAAAAGTGGTTTTCATGATAAAATTAAGAGCAGATAAAATGTGAGAAATGTTTGATATTATTTACTAAAAAACGTTTTGTCTGCCTGACTCATGTGTAACAGCCTAAGATTAAAATACACAAAACCCTCATTTTACAAGTTTTTTTGCATGGCTTTCAAATTTTGTCTCTTAGTATAAGAGAAAAATATACACTGAAAGTGTCTGAGAAGAAATTACCAATAAAAATTTCTAACTAAGAAAGAGGAATTAAATGAAGAAAGAGAGCTGGGTTGGGTAGGTAGTACACATTGGGATAAGAGTAATGCATACAACATTTCGGTTCGAAGGAGAAAAGACTACTTAGTAAACCAAGGTGTAGAAGAGATAATAATAGTAAAATGTACCTCAGAGGCATTGAATGTGAAGCAGTGGACAGGATTCAGTTGTCCCAGGAGGATATCCAAGGGTCAGCATTTGGGAACATACCTCTGGACCTGTTAGTTCCATATAGGCAAGTAATATTTTGACTGTTGATATAAACAGCTCTGTAAAAGTGTGATTTAAGTATTAAAATATTTCAGCAATGGAAATGAATAGGTATTCGTAGTTTATATTTTACTTGTGTTCCTTACCTTTTTAACCACTTTCCATCTATACTTTGTGTGCTTCTGAGTATATTTGAAGGATTAATATAGTACTGTTTTGCTTCCAGATGTGATGGTGGCCGCTTTGGAGTACAGTTCTATCTCCAAGAACAGTTGCTACGAATTGATGGCTGTGAGTCTGATCTAGGGGATCTATGTGATTGGGCAGCTATTAAGAAGAAATATGGTTCTGTTTCTCAGAACTGTGATCTGAGTTTCTGTTAGAATGATGAAGACAATATCGTTACTGTGATCAGTATATTTTGGGGTGATAAATGTACCAAAGTCAAAACTTGTGAATTTCAGCAAAATGTTTTGTTTAATTCTTAATTTAGAACTGAAGAAGTAATTTTTCAGGTTTGAAAAATTATATCTATTACTTTATTATATTCCAACCAGGGCAGTGGTAACAGTAGCATCTGCTGTACTGTTGTACTTTAAAATTTCATTGAAATGTCTTTTTTTTATGTTGGGAACAAATGGTGCTTGTTTTCCAACTCTGTTATTTATTAACCCTGAGTTAGGGGCCAAATTTTTGGTAAATTTTTCAAATGTAATTGGGTTCTAGTTACCTTCCTGATATCCATCTCTCTGTCTGTTTTTGTAATGACAACTCCACTATGAAAGAAAATATTGCATTTTAAATTTGAAAATTTTAATCTGTACTGATATTTGTGATCTAAAATAAATTTTGATAAGTATTGGACAACATGAGCTGGTCTCTTTTGAGCACTCAAACTTCTTTTGAATACGTACACAACATACAGTATACAATATACAGAATACAGTGTTCTTCTTAGATTCAGAAAGAATTTGCAGCCATTATTAGGATGATTTCTTTGAGCTACATGTTGTTTTTAAGGCTGTCTGTAAAATATTAATATGTTTTTCACTGCAGCACATATACAGAATTCACCTATTTGTAATTCTCTGCATTTTGACAGTATTCTTAAATACAGCATGAAAGGTTCACACTGTGAAATACCAGAGATTTCACTGTGTAAAAGGAGATAGAAGTTTGTCATGCATAGTCATTTGTAATTGACAAGTAGCACTTGAAACTAAGTATTTTGTTGTCCACTGCTTCTATATTTATTGTTTGCAGAGTCAGTATAGTTTAATTACAACAGTAGGCTTTAAGCACCAATATAAAGTAAAAAAAGTAGAGAGAGAGACTGCGTATGTGTACATAGGGTGGCTGACACTTCTAGCAGTTGAAGAGGTTTAACATCCAAGGTGGTGACTATGAACAGTACTATCTTCTGGGATGTGATTTTGTGTAGCACAGTAAAAGTTCATTGATATTTCTCCAAAATGTTTGTTAATTCTACTGGACTACACAGTATCACATCCCACTCTGCCTGCCATATCTGTCCTCACACTCAAGAATGTATTGCCCAGGGGTCACCACGAGGTGGAGGAAACTGGGAATTGCTGGTAAAGCCCTACTTAACAGGTGGTGTGCACCTACTGGCATCAGTGCACCCCCACCAAAGCCATTTGCCAGCCTTGGACCCCCATGCTGTATGTAGATGTTGCTGACAATGGGAGATAGAGAACTTTTCATAGCCATGCTATCTTTCTGTTGGAAGAACTTAACCACCTGAAAATATGTGGTTCTCAGGCAAACCTTCAGCAGCTCCATGATGGCTTCTACCTGCAAGACAGACCATTCTGCCAGTATGTCATCATTATGGAGCTTATTTCTGATACCTGTAGAGTTTCATCAACTGGTATGTTAGTGAAAAGACAACTTCAAAGTGAATGAGGGTATTTGGAGAATGAGAGTTTACAGAAGAAAGCAGTCTTCTGGGATTTGGCACCGTGTATATGTGGTNGTTTACAGACTTCAACAATTGTATGAAGTTGCCTGAATTCTTTGTGATGGGTTCTGATTTTCTGGCAAGAGAATTACCTAGGACATCATAGACACGTTACACACAGAATATAACTAGGCTGAAAATATCAGGCTCCACAATGTTCTACAAAAAAATGTCATTCTGCTAAGTTTATTAAGCATTATACATAAAGGACAGATATAATGAACAGAAGATTAATGGAAATTTGTATTATTGTATTTCAACAAAATCTACAAGTTAATGGGACTCATAGGAAGTTTAATGTACAGCCTCATGCAAACCAGGCTTTGTTATGGATCAAGGTGCCTAAAAGCTGGAAATGTCGGCCAATTTTGATGGAAGCCACTCATACCAAATTTCAATAAAATCTGTAAGACAATTCATGAAATGCCTGGAAAAGTATATTTATGGCCTTATATAAACCAGATTTTTGTTATAAATCAATAAATTTTAAAATTAGGATTACCAAAAAATTTAGTCAAAATCTCTCATGTCAAATTTAAGAAAAAAAAATTGTGAAAGATTAATGGAATAAGGAAAAGGTCAATTTCTTGTCTTATGTAGATCGGGCTTTACTATTGATCAATAGGGTTAAAAATTGGAATTGCCTAACAACTTATAGTGAAAGTCTGCATTCTCAATTGTTAGAAAATTTATTCTTCAGTTTAGGTAATAGTACTAGGTCATAGAGAGAATTTCCACATGCTTTTTTTTTTATTTTGTAAAGAACGCCTGAAAGTGTCCCAAACTAATGTACAGCAATTATCTCAAAGTTGTAAGAATACTATGGATGCCATTACAATCCTGTTGCCAGGAAATGTAGATCTCTTGGTCTGGAAGACACATTCATGCGTACACAAATTAGAAGCCACACATAAAAATCGAAAAATGTGATTGGTAAAAGTGAATAAAAATGTGAAACCATGGACATGTGAAATCTGAAGTTGGTGGGGAATTCCAGTATTAGTTTCAGAAAATATTCAGCACTTTACATATTACTGTCAAAAGTATTAACCAAATTTATATGTCTGTAAAAAAATTAGCAGCAGCAGCAGCACTGTTGGGAGTGATGGTTGTGATGGTGCTAAAATAATTCACTGTGGTAAGGATGTTTAATACAGAGAATAATAATGATTATAATTATGAGGGTGAAGATATGTTCACCATATCTAACTACTTACTGATACTGAGAATGGCAGTGATCATACAGTATTTATACCATAGTAGTAGCTATTATTAAGCATTAATTACCTTCCACAGCTGTGCCCACTGATTATGCTTGCATAACTTTGAAGTGATGTATTGCTCAGAATAGACACCTGAATAATCATCATTGTAGACAAATGACGCCTGTTTCAGCGACTTCTGAATGTAGTACATGCAGGGTAATTATCATTATTTGTGTCTTTCTACGTACATCAAGTCATCTTTTCTAATGACATTACTTAGTAAAAAAAATTGGTATATAAACTGAACAATGAGTTGTTCCTCCACTTTAGGCATATCAGTGAATTTGGTAAGTATGTCTTGTAATATCTCAAACTAGCAGGCACTAACTAGCTGAACCTGCACAATTGCCATATGAGAAAGGAGGCCAGAAATATAGTATAAGATATTTCAAGTGAATGTCTTTGTTCTGAAAGTTAATTCCAGATATTAACAGTAATAAATGAGTGCTTAGTTTAGTAATTACAGATTTGCTTATGTAAGACATCAGCTTTCTGACTGATTTTCCCTGAACTACTGTCCAGGATCATTTTTGTCATTACCTCCAACACTGTGTCCACAATAACCTACCACTGCGCCCCCTCTCTTGAGCCATATGAACCCAGTCTACATCATATCCCTGCTCTTTAATATACATTTTAATATTACCCTCTCATCCATGCCCAAGATGTGACACACGTAGTAAAGAATAGCAGCGGCACGCACACAGAAAGACTACACAGGATAACACCTATACAGTGTGGAAACAAGAACTAGCCGCTGCAGCACTTCAAACACAGGGCGAATAACCCTAACAATTTTAAAATTTTAAAATTTGGACAAGAATTTAAAGGTTTAAAATTAGAACTAAAGATTTTATTATGGTGCTATTACAATAAACTCAAAATTAACGTGTGTGAAGTAATCTACGGGTGGACAGCTATCAACGAAGTAGAAGTTGATAATGACAGGGAGAGTGTTTTAGATGTTAAATTTTGAACTGGGTGCAGTGTGACAGCGACGTGAGTGTTATACACCTGATGATGGCCGTCTGAGGCCGAAACATGTAGTGTAGGGAGCAAGATCAAAGACACAAAATATATTGTTTGCACTTGAGACGGAGTTTATATCATTTATCATATGGAGTGCAACAGGATGCTTAAATATAATATTTTATATATTTATTTAGATGCACGTTGTTTGCATTTATGTTTGTTTGTTATTGTGATATGGCATGTTGGAATTGTAAAGATGTATTGTTGTTTGTAAAGCTTGTGACATGTTTCATATTCAGTGCAGATTGCACTTGTGAATATCCTGAAATGCAGATGTATGTATGTATGTATGTACCATTTTTGAAGGTTCATTACCAGGGAACGTCTTATGTATAAAACACTGCATAGGAATTCTTTGACATTCTTGCCCGTGTGGAGGCGGATTCGGATACCTCCACCGTGACCCGTCAAGTCATAGGAGGCGATGAAAGGGGAAGTCTCAAATCTGAGGCAGTAAAATATGGCCATGAGCCCCAGGGGACTCGGACCCGAGAAAGATTGCGCTGGCAACGACTAGCAGCATATGTAATGACTGACCGTTAGTTGCAATGTGACTTAGACTTGGACTTTGACATTCTAATGAGAGCTGTTAACACGAAAGGACCGACTGTGAAACTACTTGTCCAACATTTTGTGTTGTGTTACATTGAATTGTAGTTACGTCGTTGAGTATTAAAATGACATCGCAAGAATACACCTCGAGGGCTTATTTCACGACATTTTGTGGTCCCGAAACCCGGGATGAAGAATTACGGATTCTTGATGACCGTAAATGAATTCGTGTCCGTCACGAAGCCGCAGATTGTCTCACGACAAATTTAGACGTCAGGACTTCGAGGGAAAGGAGAAAACAAACACGCCCACGGTCGCTTGCTTCAACCTGGCACTGTCGACATTTCCGACATCTAACTTTCGACAGATCCCCATACAGACTATGTTGTTTCTATAGCAACGCACTGAAGCCCGCCTCGTTGCATTACGGAGAGACTTTCGAGAATGAAACGCCTCGTATGCATTACGTAGGAACAACAAATCGAAGCACAATTACCAGCGAAAAATTGATCGAACTCTGGACATCCCTTTCTGCCGCTAAAACACACCGACACCTTGCGCAGAACGGAATACGTTGGAAGTTTATTGTGGCACGTGCGGCATGGTGGGGAGGCTGGTGGGAAATTCTGGTGCCGTACGACTCGAGCACTCCCACACAAGATATCAAAGGAACTTCCGGGGCCGTACGACTCAAGTACTATCGTACACGTTATCAAGGACACTTCCGGTGAAATTGGGATTCAAAGCATCCCACACGAAGTGTCAAGAAGCGTCTGTTCGCACTACGACACAAACTGTCCAGCACAAGTTATGAGGGAAACGTCTGCCGTTACGTCTCTGAACAGCGTCACGTAGAATGTGAGGAAACTTCTGGGGTTAGTGATCCCAGGCATATGTGGAAGAAGACTAGGATTGAAGAACTGTGCCCAGGAAGAGACAACCAGATCCGAACTGTTATCCTTCGACAAAGGGACACAACGAGAATCAGTCGTCCAGTGCAGCTGGTCATTCCTTTCGAGATTGACCAGGGTGGGGAGGATTGTGAGGAATTGAGACATCTTTCCCCTTTAATTGCTTGACTTATGATCCATGACTTGTTAGCTCTACTTCTACCTAGTTGTTGCATGTTATTTGCCGGGCAGTAACGATGTTCCCCAAAAAACTGGATAACCTTCATTGAAAGTTCGTTGCCTGGGAACGTCTTGTTGACTGAAGGTTCGTTGCCTGGGAACATACTGTTGAATGAACGTTCGTTGCCTGGGAAGTCTCGTGTATAAAACACTGTATAGGAATTCTTCGTCATTCTTGTGAGTTGTTAACAATAAGCGACTGACTATGAACGACTTTTTCAACATTTTGTGTTGTGTTACGTTGAAATGTAGTTACGTCATTGCGTAATAAAATGACGTCACAAGAATATGCCTTGAGGCCTTATTTCACGACAGTTCCCACCAAAATCTTGTATGCACTCTGTTTTGCTCCCATGCATGCTACATGTTCTGTCATTTCATACTCTTTGATTTGATCAGTCTAGTAGTATTTAGAAAGGGTTGAAAGTTATTAAACTTGTCATTATGCAGTTTTATCCAGCCTCCTTTGGGGCCATATATTCTCCATAGCACTCCATTCTCAAACACCCTCAGTCTGCAGTTTTTTTAAGATTAACATTAGTAGTTACTACATTGTGAATTTTTTACTGACTTTGCTATTGTACATAATTTTTATACTTATCCATTTCCATCGGTGTTTATTTGATGTTCTTTTAAAATAATTTATACTTTATTGTTATAGACTGATATATCTGGTTATTACCTTGCATAGGAGCCTTCATAGAATGTTGCTCTTCATTCTGTGGACTGCCTTAATGGGCCCTCTGGCCACTGTTCAAGCTAAGGGTTCCTGTTATGCTTATGAGAGAAATCCGTATGTGCTGTTCTCCACATATACTCCCTATGAATTTGTTCATGAGAATTCTGATGATCGAGTGGACATTCCAAGTAAGTACTCTTCTCCACATTGATAAAACAACTTTACGTTTGAAAAACTTGAAAGCTTTTTTTGTGCTTCTAGCATAGCTACTTCTCTCTTAATTTTACCTACACAGGATCTGTGGGAAATGTTTATTACTTAAATATTTTCTTGACATATTCTAAGGCATGATAATGAAATCCATCACCAGTCATAGTGGTCATGTTCCTGAATAACACTGTGATTGTCAAGATGAAGAACTTATGGAACAATAAGTGTTAAGAGATCTGTGGGTTTTCTTAACACTCATCCTACTTTGAATTGTTTGTTCCTTCATTAAACACGAAACTTGTGTGTCTACAAATTTACATGCACCGTAGACATAAAAACATACCACACGTGGATGCACTGCAATGGATATCTGGAAGCTAGGAAAACTGGAAGTGATGTCATTACACCTCTAGTTGCAGCAGATATGGATCTCATGGTTCACAAGTCATTGATATTTTCTGCTGTACACAAAGCACACAAGTTAAGAAAGGTATGCATAGTATAGGGGCACATTTTTTCCATTTTTCTCAGTTATCTTGAAAATTGTAAGACTTAGAAAAAAATACATTTGACATGAAATGCTTATTTCAGGTCTCTCTACANCCTCAATTATGGCACCATCTCTGATGTCCGCACATTACAAATCACTACAGCGCACACTAGGTTTTTTCAGTCTGTTTTCACTAGCCATTTCCCAGTAACGGATCTTAACAATGGAGAGTCTTCAACTGCACCAACCAAGTCTTCTCTTCACAGACTCCCTTACCACTGACTACTAACTCTGTTACAACTTGTCTCGATTATAACATCCTGGCACAGACCACATAGAAAACACTGTTGTTGTACTACAAGCATTTCTGTGGCACGTGTTTGTTTGCGAAAGCGTTACACAATAACAGCTCTGGTATGTGTGCATGTCTCGCAGTCATCTAGTATTGGATGTTTCACTGTTTGTTTCAAGGTTGCTATGGTCTACACACTACAATATTTTATGAACATCTGTTTATCCGTTCTTGAGTTGTTACATGTGAACAAACATACATGGAGTTGCTAATGGGAGCATTTTTACAATACTTTGTTGTGCACTTGGCAGAAACTATGGATATGAACCCAAATATCACAATTGAAAACCAATAGTTGGCAAGGGATATCTGTAGGTGTTATTTCTCTGAATTCCGTAAGAAGATCTAAAATGTGAGGAGCTTCATATCACCTCCTTATTCAGCTTCATCGCTTGATGCACATGGGCTGTTTTATAAGCACTTTAAAAGAGAGCTGTTTGCATTTCTTATAGAATGTCATCCTGTACAATTCTGGATTTTATCTCGCCATGGAACAAGGTACATTAAGGAAGATGGTATTAAAGAGATGTGGTCACTTCGTAGTTTGCGAGATGAGATCATAAGTAATCTTGACAAAAGACGTAAGTACTACTTGAAATTGTTGTACCAAGAGCAGATATAAGCCTACATCCTCAAAAAGTAAAAACCAAAAATTCAGAAGCTGTCACATACATAGGATCTGGATTGAATGTTCAGTACATGGTGATTTATTGTTGCTATGTCTAATAGTGATGTCTCTTTCATTTTCAAAAGAGGACAAACATGTTAACCAAATTTATGTACTTTTCAAATCCCATGAATCTAACCAGATTTATGATTTATATAATTTTGAGAAGAACATGGGACTATTCTTTTTCATTCTTATGCATGTGATACTTGAAGTAATGATTTGCATTTAGGATAAATTAATCAGTTCTACAATCTTATGTGCAATAGTTTATTGAAACTTATTAATAGCTAGTCACTTAAAAGTTTATTATGACATGTTTTGACCAAAAGTGGTCATCATCAGGTCTTAAAAGTTGTGGGTGAGGAAACTTCTGTCTTTCTGCATTGATGCTTATTTGATATATGGTTCTGAGTGTGTATTCTTTCTTGTTTGTAACAGGATGCTACAATATAATATTATTACTCTCAGAGCTACAACTACAAAAAGAATTGTTGTATTTGCTAGTCTTTTAGGTTTTATGCACTTTTTCTTGCATCATTTTTATGAAGTGAATTCCAGCTACTTAAATCAAATACAAAAGTAATTACTATGCTTATGGATCCAAAACCAAATAAATTAAACTAAATGAAAGTCAGCATTGAAATACGTGTTTTATATTTTGGACTTGTGTGACTGTGCAATCTGGATGGTGGATACCAACATTTTAGAAGAACATTCTGCCTCCATCGTCAACTCTGAGAATGAAAATTACATGTTCATCCAAAAGTTGGTACTCACCTGCCAGATTACATTGTATTATAACTAAAAAGACCACACAATGTGAATGTTCACCGTCATGAAAACATCAAATCTTATAGATGTGTTTTGTAGATTCACTTTTGATTGCATTGTAGATGATCATCCAGACCTTCCATACCTAAAACCCATCCCTGTGGTGATAATACAGTTGTTCCTGTTATAGCTCCTTGCAGTTGAATTGCATGATAAGATTCCTTGATGAATTTATTTCAAATTTCACTAAGTAGCTAAGTACATTTTGTTCCTTTCCTCATGACACTTGATGGAAACAGATTAGAAGAACGCTATGTAACAGTGTGAAGGGTGTGAGTTGGACTGATTTCAGTTGGGTCATGCGGTAGAAAGCTGAAGTGACAGGTGTGGCCAAGTGCCCTTGAGATTGGGAAAGGTTGAGTCACTTCTTTATCTTCATCCTAGGCCACGCCATAGCTCAAGCGGTTAGTCGCTGGCTTCGCACTGCGGCGGCCCGGGTTCGATCCCGGGTCCGGCCAAGTGAGATTTGTGGTGGACAAAGTGGGGCTGGGGCAGGTTTTCTCCGTGTACTTCAGTTTCCCCTGCCAATCTTCATTCCACCAATTGCTCCACAATCACCCTTACCTATCATCTGGGGCTGGTACAATAGGCCAGAAGTGGCCACAGTACAAGGGACTTAGTCCCACCCCACTAGCAATAAAAAAAATAATAATCTTCGTCCTCATAATTGTCCTCTGTATCACTATTATACACTGTATATAATTCTCCTATATTGTTTATGTACCATCTGTTTAGCATTTTTCAAACCATTTATTTTCCTTGGCTAGATGATAAAATGTGAAAACACTGTACAGTACCAGCCTGATTAGGGCAGAAATGTGTCATACCATTGCCAAGCAACAAGTGAGGGTCTTGACTGAAGGCAGCCTCTATCCCTGTATTATGATTGGGTGTTGTATATCCATGAGAAGCTGAAGATATATAGGAAACAGAATGGATTATAATTCCAACAAAATCGTTCTTCAATATCTTATAGTCCTCAACTAGTCAAAAAGTCGCTGCATTCTCTGGAACCCAGATTTCATTACTAAGAGTGGACTACAAACGTGAAAATATTGTGTTTATGAAAGATATTTCTAAGGAAAATATTCTGATGAAACTAACTGCAATATACTATATATATATATATATATGCATGTAGTGTTCATTTTAATGTTTGTAGTATTATAGCACATAAGTACTGTGTCAGTATCGTGTATACACATATATTATCTTGAGGCATGTGGTAGTGTAGTTTGTTGAGGAACTATGCTACAAGCCACAAGGTTGCTGATTGGATTCCTGATGAGGTCGTTGAATTTTTCAGTTGACCTAATCCTTCCAGCTGCACTGTGGCCCTGGAGTCAACTCAGCCTCTAACAGAAATAAGTACCACAAATCTTCCTGAGGGTACGGGCAGCCAGCATGCCAGCATGTAAGGCTGACAACCTCATTGCCCTCCACGAGCCAATTGCCTAGAAAATGTGGGAGCCTTGACCTCTTAAACCCTATGGGCCTCCACTGCCTGTTAACAGGGATAGCTTTACCTTTACCTTGTATTAGCATGTCATGGGCATTTAAATACATGTTGAAATTTCTTTGTTGCAAAGCTTCAGAGGGTAGACTATGCACCCAGGATGTGGAAAACCTCAAGAAGTGGACACCACAGGCTGTCTTAACCCTCCCAAATGATTTGACTCCTCAAGGTTATAGAGATGCCTACTATTTGGCACTACGCTACAAGTCCAGATTCCCAACACTACTTAATCGGTCATATAGACCTGACAAATTTCAGGTTAGTACTTTTAAAACAGTCAGGTTTCAAATAATGTAACATGCCCAGCTATGTCTATAGAATGTTACAAATTAAAACCCATTTGTTTTATCGTGATTATTATATTTACTATTATCTTAGCCATTGTTTGATTCTCATGAAGCTTGATAGGGGAAAACTGCCACAACCGTACCCTACTTTTGTGCCTTTGCATTCCTTACCATCAGTTAATGTAATATGATAGTCATTTGAACTTCTGATTTAGCAACATTGGTACTAAAGATTTTCTGATTGGTAATCTAAGAGAAAACTAATGAACAGAACATTCACCCCCTTCAAAGTAGCCTCTCTCTGATTGCACACAGTGATTCCTGTGGGCCTGCCTTTTGTTGAAGCATCTCTTGCCCTCTTATTTAGTGACAATATTCAGTTCCCTCATTTTGGCATTTCCAGAAGTCGAAAACTATAGGCATAAAATCTAATACAGTGGATGTGGAAGCAAAGAAATATTATGCCTGACCAAGAATCCCCTAACTAAGGCAGCATTATAGTGACCTGTGGGGCAAATTTTACTGGATTATAAACCATTGCATGGTCAGGTATATAACATATATAAAGCGGCCTCCATAGTCTAGAGGTAACGTTCCCACCTCATGCCTCGTGGTACGCGGGTTCAAATACCCGGCGGAGGTCATCGAATTTTTAAGGGCGGAAATATTCAGGGAACAAGTCCTCCGAGAGGGACTTTAAGCTGTGTGTCCCGNCTTCACACAGCCAATCACAGTAGAAGACTTCATGTGTACAGAATAGTATGTTAGGAACAAGTCTACATTAAGTTTTAGTGGGTCTGCTCATGTGAATTAGTGTGTGTTGTGGTATAGGAATAAAATGTACAGTATCTTGATATGAGATAAAGTATGATTACTTAAATTGTCATTGTCTGTTGAGAAAAATTTTCATTTCATGGTTATTCGTATTTATCTTGTTTTAAGAAGTACTGGATATGGTAGCTACATAGGGTATTCACAGAAATAATATTGCTAAGAGAATATTTTGGTTCAGGTTCAGTTCACAGATACACAGCGAACTACACTTACTGCCTTTGCATTTATTGATGGAATATTTGGCAGCACTGTTGATATAGAGTTACCTCAGCCTTTGTCTCCTGATCCAGTTCTTAAGGTAAGAATATGAAATATACTGATATTTATAAAAAAAAAAAGACTTCAGCAATAAAGTATACTGGCACATTTATGTAACAGTTACAAATATTGTTTCCTGATATTTATTTTTTAAATTGTAACTCAAACGAGAATTATTATTTTTCAGATCATAGAAGTAGGTATTTTATTGGTCACTGCAACACATTTATAAAGGTGACAATTCTAATTGCTCTCAGCTTAGAAATTAAGTACCTTAACTCTTCAAACTAGTAAAAGTCAAGTAAGTCATAGGACAAAGATGTATTATTCACCATGAATTACCGTATTTACGCATGGATAGGCCGCACATTTTTTGCCAAAAATTCAAGAGGAAAACTGGGGTGCGGCTTATATTCGAAATATTCGAAATCACACTTCATTTAAAAAAAAATATTCATAATTAGTAATACAGGGTGTAATACTCCTGAAATAATATTCCAAGAAAATTATTTTTTCTATAATTTCTGTCTGAAAATTGTGCTGCGGCCTATACACGCACGCGGCCTATACATGCAGAAATACGGTGTACTTTGTCCATATACTATTAGTATGTGAAAATTTTAGAATATACAAAACTATAATTTTGCCTGTGGTTCTGTATGGGTGTGAAACTTGGTCTCTGACAGTTAGGGAGGAACATAGAGTGAGGGTGTTGAGAAGAATATTTGGACCGAAGAGAGATGAAGTGACAGGAGGTTGGAGAAAACTGCATAATGAGGAGCTTCATAATTTGTATTCTTCTCCAAGTATAATTAGAATGATCAAGTAAAGGAGGATGAGGTGGGCAGGTCGTGTAGCACGAATGTGGGAGACGAGGAATGTGTATATGATATTGGTGGGAAAGCCAGAAGGAAAGAGACCACAGGGAAGACCATGGCGTAGGTGGGTTGACAATGTTAGAATGGATCTTAGAGAGACAGGATGGGATGGTATGGATTGGATAGATCAGGCTCAGGATAGGGACCAGTGGAGGGCTCTTGTGAACATGGTAATGAACCTTCGGATTCCATAAAATGCTGGGAAATTCTTGAGTAGCTGCAGAATTGACAGCTCCTCCAGACGGGCTCAGCTCCATGAGTAAGTAAGCAAGCATGTGAGATATATGATTTCGAATTCTGGAAAATTTGCTTAACACAGAAAATCCTCTGTACATATTAGTTAGATATTCTAATTTGTTGTTAAACAATATTCTATTGCTGCAATTATTGAATTATTGTTGCAGCCGTCAGACTATTGTACGGCATGGGATGAAGATGTCAATCATAACCCTGACTCAATGAAGGAGGCTAATGCATTTCTGTATGGCCCAGAGATGCAGTCAGTCTTACAGTCTGTCTCAAGGAGATTAGGAACTAATATTACTAATGGTATGTATGTGTTTTTTGGATCCATGAGAAATGAGAATATCGAGAGGAGGAGAAAACTGCAAACTAGAAATATCATTCCTTTTATTCTTCAAATGTTATTGATATTCTTATTCAGAATGAAGGTACAGATTCATTTGTCTGTTCCAAAACTGTCTCCTAAAGTTGAATTTTGTACATATGTATAACCACCATCTAAATGCAAAACACACATTTTCGTGTTTCATGCATCTTATTACAACACGTTTCAGCTTCATTTGGCCATACTCTCATAATCTGCACAGAAACAGAACAGACCAACTCAGCAAGGAGTTGATATCCACACACCACCACAACAGAACACCCACTCCTGACAACCAGATGCATTATTGCTGAATCAGTAATTTTATGAACTTTTCCAGATTTTTAATATTATAAAATTAAAAATAACAACCCATTCATAAGTTACATACTAAGATGACAGTACAACAGTTTTAGCAAGAGTGTATGCACCTGATGATTACTGAGTGAGGCCAAAACATGTTGTAATAAGATACATATCATCATCATCATCAGTAATCTGTCAGACGACAGGTCCACAGTCTATTCCAAAACAATTCCTCCACTTAATGCGATCTAGAGCTTTCTCCTTCAAATGACAGTATCCTCTTCTGTCCCCAAGGTCATCCAGCATTTTCTTACGTCTTCTTCCTCGTCTTCTTGTCACTTCTATCCGCCCCTCTATCTTTCCTTCAATAACTTCTTTTAGAAGGCTGTTTCTGCATAAAACATGACCAATTCAGTTTTCTTATTTCGTGTAGGATGTTCCTCTGCTCACTTACTCTAATTAACACTTCTTCATGAAAGACATAAATAAGTATTGCATTTAAGACGGTGGTTACACTTATTTACAAAAAAAATAACAATACTAGTGCAGCAGGATGAGGAAGTACAACGTTACTGTCTCCTAAATATTTCATTGATTCATGTGACAGTCTCAGTCCAGCACTCATGGAAACAAAGTTCTGGTTCAGCATCATACTAAGTTGAACGATCCTGACACTTTTAAGTTTTAAAATTAGAAGAAATGAAAAAGTTGAGGTTTCCATAGTGGTGTTTTTTCAAATTGTGATATTCTAGGTTATGAAACTGTGATGCCTTAAAAGTAAATAACGACATTTTGGAAGAGCATGCTGTCTCCATCTTCAAGGTTGAAATGTATAGGGTGAGGAAGAGGTTGGTTACATATACAGTTGCAGAGAAGATGGTCACTCAGACGCACAGGAGGGGGAGAGATCAAGACTTGTCCAGGTCAATAATGAGACGTTCTGGGGAGAGCTAATTGCCTTTCCCTGATACCACAAGGACCGCACAGAAAATGACATGTCGAGCAGTTCTTCTATTCTTGCATGTATTCATTGCCATGAAAACATGTTTACCAAAACATTGCCTAGCAATGACAGAGAGATACACGTATGGACACAGACTGATGGGAAGGACTTATGATGTATGTCACTGAAATAGGCTCAGGTGTCATGACATACATACCAAGTGTCATAAGAACTGGTTAAGGCATTCAGAAGTTGATGATGGAGGGATACACATGCAGAGAGACACACAGCAAAGTGATGTCAGAATAAGGAAAGTACATCAAAAACAGTGAAAAGTAAAATGGTTATTTTCAGGGTTAGAATGTAGGATTTGGCCTTTTAGAGTCTCTGTTGTGGTGAAGAAAAATGGCCGTTCTTATACTCACCATATTTACTGGTCTGAATCAGGCCGCATCTCCCATACCCTTCCTATGGATCTGAGTAACTCCTCCTTGGGGCCGCACCATAGCTCAAGCAGTTAGTCGCTGGCTTCCCACCACAGTGGCCCGAGTTTGATCTTGGGTCTGGTCAAGTGGGATTTGTGGTGGACAAAGTGGCACAGGGACAGGTTTTCTCTGAGTACTTCGGTTTCCCCTGCCAATCTTCATTCCACCAATTGCTCCACAATCACCATCACCTATCATCTGGGGCTGGTACAATAGGTCAGAAGTGGCCGCAGTACAAGGGACTTACTCCCACCGAACTAGCAACAAAAAAAAACTCTTTCTTGCAACATGGCTATGTATCCAAACCGATTTCACGCCCTTGACACTTCAGTCTTGAAGATGGGCATATCATCATCACCTAAATTGTCAGTTTCACATAAGAGACTACATGATGTCAGAACCCAGAAGACCACAAACTGAAATGGTCTTTGTGTTATGTCATGTAAAGCTGTCTTTGTACTTGTGCACTGCACCAAAAATGCATGTGTCTGAGTTGATATAAAGCTTCACATATTTGTAATCTCAGCACAAGGTGGAGGTGAGTGATCAGCTTAATGATCTGGCTATTTTATCCCTTGGAAAATAACCCCATTATCTATTGGAGAGGAGGCACATGAACTCCAGAGCTTATCTGAATTTGATGGTCAAGAGGTAACTCACTTCCCCTGCCAATGTCAATACTGAAGCCTTGTCATCCATCTGGTGATTTGTAATGTTTTAAAATAACTGAACTTCAGTCACACTGTGTCTGATGTTTGAAAAATCCTAATCTAATCTAATATTGAATTCAGTTTAACAGTTCTGAAATTGAAACAAAATAAATTGGACCTAGTAAATCTTATGTTCCAGAAATGGCATTTCTTATAATATGTTAAAATAATTTTTATTTTATGATGTATGCAAGCCTTAATCACACATCATACCAGTAACATGTGAATACAAAACACGTGATGACACAGCATTTTCTTGCCTTTTAGAAAATTTGGATAATATATATACTACTTGTCGATTTGAAAAGGCATGGCATGTGGATAGTGTCTCACCATGGTGTGCTGCGTTTACTAAGGATGAGCTTAAAGTGAGTCTTACCATTCTTACTTTACTAAAATTTTCACATTTAGCAAAATGTCTGCCATTTGATTCTTTTGGGGATAATATTTGCCCAGTTTCCAGTAATCAAACATCCTTGCACATTCAAATATATGTGTATGTTTGCAAAACCTTTAAATATCATAATTACTTTATAAGATGTTAGTTTTGGTCATGGAATTTCTTGTAAAAAGAAACTGATTTTACAGCACCTGTGTGTGTGTGCGTGCGTGCGTCCGTGCGTGCGTGCATGTGTACCCTCAAATGTGATGAAACAGTGTCAGCCATAATAATGCATCATCTTGAAGTATAACAGTGAAATTGTTAATAAATTATTAGGATAACAGGAACACACATGATATATTACATAACATTATTGTCTTTATCTTGTAAGCACTGGAATTATGCTGAGCACTGTTTGAAAATCATTTAATGAATGTCATAGATCTTGGAGTACAAAGAAGACCTGGAATCTTACTATAAACGTGGCTTTGGTAATGAAATGAACAAACATGTTGGCTGTCCTCTAGCAAAAGATCTCCTGGATCGTTTCAGGTATGGGTTTTGCATCATTGTTGTGGTTTTTCTTTGAATATTTCTCATCTTCTGCATTTCATTATTTAAAATTATAAGAATTACAACATTCTGGAAGGTGGCTATGTCTCCATTTTCAGGTATAATATAGAAGAAATGCAGAAGGAGGTAATTGCTCTGTATGGACCATCAAATAAAGCTAGTCTCTCTATACTTCCTTCTTTTTTTCCTTCTGCATTGTGTCAGTACTCAAATAATGCTAATTTAAATATGTTTTTGGTTCAGTTCAAAAGTCATGGTCTGTAGTCAGTAGGAATTAAATGTCTGTTAACTAACAGAAGAAAATTTCAATTGACATTAAGTAATTCCTTTGTCATACTGCTTTGTTGGTGAAATTGTAAACCTTCATACTTAGTAACAGTTTGTTAATTATACATATATGCAATTGTAATATTCACTGCGTAATAATTACATGGAACTTTTTTATGTTGAATTATGTGTATTCTTTTTCTTCTGTTTCATCTACTTTGACATGCTTGTGTTTGTATGTACACTGATTTATTCCACATCCTACATAACCAGGATCCATGGAATGCATACAAATCTATGTTGATCTATCTGCCTAGATGTGTCTTAGACAAAATTTATATAAGTCTGGCACAATGAGTTAGAATTTTAAATACATCTTCATTTAACTTGATATGAATAGCTTGCCATTTTGTAATCCTACCATGTCATTCTTGACTCCTTATCAATATGGTGTCCATGCAAACAAGTGAGGTGGAGGCTATCCACATCATTCAATGATCAGCACCTCAGAGATTTCGGTGTAGGAACCCAAAGTTCTGTGTGTTGATAGACTTCTATAAACTTGCAACTCTTAGTAGAATAATTTCTTTAAAAAAAATGGAAAAATCATAAAATGCATCATGTCAGCTCTGATTTTAGTACTAGCTGACTGAAAAGCTGTAAAAGAAGAATAAGTGAAGTGAAATATCTATGCTTTCATTTCTTCAGTAAGGTTATTTCTGAAAATTCAATAATCGAGCAGTATAAATTCACAAATCATCTGTTGATATAAATGTGTCTCCATTATAAATTAGTTTCTAACTAATTTGTTTTCAGAACATTTAATGTCCTCCCAGACATTTGGGCATGAAGATGAGGCTATGCTGAAGACTGAACCCATAAACAGTCTGCCCCTCAAAATATACTTTGAATAACAGCTGTGATGAACTTTGTTGTAGCAAACTGGAGAATGGTGAAACTCAGCCTTCTGGAGTGTTTTACTTCAGTCATGACACAGATATTCAGCTGTTTTTCACCTCTCTTGGAGTTGGAAAAGATAGAATAAATATCACTCACTCCAACTATGCAACTATGGCACGTCGAAACTGGAGAACATCCCTGCTTACACCTTTTGCAAGCAACTTTGCAGCCATTTTTTTCAAGTAAGCATTGGAGTATCTTATGTTGGTGAAGAATAAATTGTGTAACTGTTAGATCATGATTTTCTAGGTTGTGACACAATATAATTTTATGAGTTGTTACTGACTTTTCAGACTCTTCTACCTAGAAGATGGTGGCAGCAGTTTTATAAATTATCACTGCTGTGAAGACCTGAAATCTGAAACCCCATAACTCTTTCTGTATAATACAAATATTAAACCACACTCCATGCATTTTTGTCGTATTCTAACAAATGGGTTAGCTTAAGCAGTAATGATTCCAGATTATAATCGTATGTGGGACATGTCCAGTTCAGATCTTGCATGGAGCATCAACTACTCTGCTGAGGTTTTCATACTTTTCCTCCAGATGTATGAGAGGTAAATGCATGATGGTGCCCTGGTTTAGGCAACTGCTTCTTTCCACTTCTTATTTTCCTACTGAGTCATTGCTCTGCAGAAGAGTGTTTTCAAAAACTACAGTCATAAACTACTACATACTGCATAAGAAGCTTTCATTTGATTATGGTATTAGGGACTATTAACCAAAGCAGACTCTATGACAAAGAAACCCTATTATAGTGTCTCATTTGCTATGGGCTTTGGTGGGGGGTGTATTGTTGTATTTCATGTGTGAAGATTTTTATCTCAGAAAATTTTAAATTTCTGAGTCCTGAGCCAGAATAGAATAGTCAGTATAGTGACTGTCTATGGGCTGGACGACCAAGGGGTTGGAGTTTGAGTCCTGGTAGGGCCAAAAATGTTGTTCTCCACGTTGCCCAGACCGGTTCTGGAGCCCACCCAGCATCCTATCCAATTGATACCAGGGGCTCTTTCCCAGGAGGTAAAGCAGCAGAGGCATGAAGCTGACCACTCACCTCCAGCTAGTACCATTATCAAGAAATGTGGATCTGTACATCCACTCCCCCATACATCTTCATGGCATAGTGTTTAATTAGTTAAGCACAGGGCCAACTTTACTTTACTTTATGCCATATTTTCTTTCATAGTATTTCATGTTCTCATTAAAGTAGTATTGGGAGCAACAGCCTTGGCTGCATTTTTACTGCATACAAGTTGCCACAGCTGTTTGTATGGAAAATATTTTTTTTTCAACTGGCAATGGATGTTCAATTCAGACCTATTTATTAATGAATATTTGAAGATGTTCCAATACAAATATTTTTAATGAATGAAACAGATGACTGGAAATAAATGTTTTTGTGAAGTCACTGTAGGAGAGTTATGGGTCTTACTATAAAAAAAGGTTCTGATCCATACAGTTAAACAATTTTGCATTTGAAGAATTCTGTCTTCTGGGATGTAACACTGTGTAGTCTGCTAAAAGCCAACTGACGTTTTGGAAGAACATATTGCCTCTATCTTCAGGGTCTAAGAATAAGCTGAGCAAGAAACCAGAGTGAATTATGTAGCACCTGAATGGAGGAAACATATTTCTCTAAAATATCTGACTTTAAACACACTACATAGCATTACATCCTGGAGAATAAAACTCTTCAAAACCACTGAGGTGAGAGTTTAAAATCCTACAATTTTATGTTTCCTTTATGCTGACCTTCAACTGAAAGAATTAACATTATACAGGATAGTTTCAGTTTCTTCTCAGAATACTGACTGATTGAAATATCATGTGTATACAGGGTGTCCCAGGAGGAATGTGCCAAACTTCGGGAGGGTGTTCCTTATGTTAAAGTATGCCGATATAACCCAAAACACCTATGTCCAAAGTTGAACGGTTACGGAGATAATGGCCAGAGAAGTGTCAAACTTTGACCGGGGTTACACACTTGTTGATTACAAAATACATATTAAAACTGGCAGGAATATGTGGATTCTGTAATGTTAATAATGTACGTAACATCAAACTAACTTGTGAGTGACGGAAAGCCATAAAAGTGAAGTACAAAATACTCGCTCGCCATGTCATAATTGTCCTTAGGTTTCCAAGCAGTATACATAACACATGACTGGCGAGCGATGACGTAACGTGCTGACTGCGCGTTCTGGTATGAGCCAACTACATAAGCACGGCTAGGGAGTATCATCGCACTCAAGGACAAACATAGATAAGGGCTCTCAGCTGAGAGGTACAGCGAGGTACAGTGCTTGGACCTGCCAGAAGACCACACTTTTCTTGGGCCATTATCTCCGTAACCGTTCAACTTTGGACATAGGTGTTTTGGGTTATATCGGCATACTTTAACATAAGGAACACCCTCCCGAAGTTTGGCACATTCCTCCTGGGACACCCTGTATACATATACACACACATATATATATCCAAGTTTTTTCTGACAGGTAAAGAAAATGTTATTTGCTTACAGATGTGACAGAGGTGAACCATTTAGAGTTCAATTCCGCCTCCAGGAAAAGTTATTAAGACTTAAAGGATGTCCACATAATAGATGGGGTCTGTGTGACTGGTCTGTTATTAAGAAGAAGTATGGCTACATTTCTGATACGTGTGACCTTAGTTTCTGTTTTAAGGAAATGACAGAATGATTCCAGATGTTCATTGCATCACACCTGAATCTGGTGAGTTGAGTGAAATCTTCTACTTCATTACTATTTGAATCCTATGTACCAAATAAAACAGACCTCATTAATAAAGGCTGTTCTCAGAATGAAAATATTATTGTTGCTTTTTTTTTCTAATCCTTTCTTCAAACAGCAAATTATCATATTTCTTAAAGCTCATGACTTTGTATTTCATCAGTAAACTGTATTTAATATCTTTACCTTTCTTGTTCTTGGAGCGAGCTGCATCTGCTTCCCTAGACACCTATAACAAGCTTACCTTGGTAATAAGATGTGATGTTCTTTTGAAAGTAGGAACAAAATCTGAATGACAGTCTGTTTCCTTTGACGTGTCTGTCTGCTGTTTCTCTCTCTGCATGAAATAACTCCATTTTGGACTAATATATTTAAAGAAATGTATCACGGGTCCTTACTGAAATTTGTCATTAAAATATGTTTTGCATAAAACTGAATAGAATATACAGTACTTCAACTTTACATAAAGGCTTAAACACATTTTTATATATATACATAGGTAAATCAATAAGTAAGTTACAAATGGATATAGAACTTAAACAAATAAGATCACTGATTTGAAAAATGCTTTCATTTCTCAACATAACCTCCTGTACACTGAGGCATTTGTCCCATCGTTTCACAAGCCCCTGAAAACCAGCAGCATAAAATTCTTTGGGCTGCTGTCGGAACCAGGTGGTAACTTCCCTTTCTACACCTTTCTACAGCATCACTTTCCTGGAGAATGGTGTAACCTTAAACTTTTTTTAGCAGGCGACGCAGGATGTTTCCACTGCATTGACACATGCTTTGTCTCGATCTGGTAATGATGAACCCAAGACTCATCACCTGCAACAATTTGGGCTAGCATATCATGTCCTTCATCATGGTAGCGATTGAGATGCTGTAATGCCAGACCCATTCTTTGAATTTTGTGTTGTGGGGTCAGCATGCGTGGCACCCATCATGCACAGACTTTGTGAATGCCATGTGAACACGCCTGGTTCCGACAGCAGCCCAAAGAATTTTATGCTGCTGGTTTTCAGGGGCTTGTGAAACAATGGGACAAATGCCTCAGTGTACAGGAGGTTATGTTGAGAAATGAAAGCATTTTTCAAATCAGTGATCTTATTTGTTTAAGTTCTATATCCATTTGTAACTTACTTATTGATTTACCCTCATACTTGTAATATTAAAAAATTATGTATACATGTGCAAAGCACAGACAACTTGAAATCTGTTGATACAGAGAGTATCCTATATTTCATTTTCAGTAATTTCAGTGGCATGTTTTAAATTTGAAAACCTTATATACACATATTGTGATGTTTTGAACATGTTACATTGACACCAGGTGTCATATGTTTTTTTTTTTAAATTCGCTTAGTGGGGAGTGGTGTCCAACTGGGTCCACTCAGCACAGCGGCCACTGACTGGCCTATTGTAGCCTGGCCCAGGTGATTATGATGATGGAGAATTTGGTGGAATGAAGATTGGCAGGGGAAACCGAAGTACTCGGAGAAAACCCACCCAGCGCCACTTTGTCCACCACAAATCCCACTTGACCAGACGGGGATTGAACCTGGGCCATCGCGGTGGGAACCCAGCAACTAACCACTTGAGCTATGGCGTGGCCTGCTAGGTGTCATATGTTAGTGACGAGACAAAAGGTTTGTATTAGCTGTTGAATTTGTTTGATGCTTGTTACAGCAATAAAATAGTTACAGCACTTTCACAGTTTTTACACTCTACAGATTACAACACATTCCAAGTCTTCCCATTCTGCTATGTCCTGACACACTTGTTGCTTGGTTGTGGCTTCTAACAATGGAGATCCTTTGTGCTCCTTGTTTTACATATTCAAGTGAACATGAATTGTTGTCAGGAATGATAATTATGTTGTTTTAAGGAACTGAAAATAGCTTACTTAAAAAGGAAGTGCTTTGGAACTAAGTAGATGACATTTACCCATACGTATGTCCATTTCCAGGCCAGGTAATGACCTTTTATCTCCAGTCTATAAACTGTGACATTAATCAGTAATTTCCCTTTAATTGTTCCAGGTTAGTCGAAACAGCTTTTATATCAGCACTATCACAGTTATGCTCAAAGTATTTTAACTCTTTGCCATATCTAATATAAAATGTGTGGTGTAGGATATGTGACTTAAATCCTTCTTACTTTAATGCCAATCTGACCTTCATGTGAGTCGTGTTTCCTTAGTAATCATGTTCTGATGATCTGATGATTAAGTCATGGTCATCTAAGATAAAGTAATATTGATCAGATCTCTCTTTGTAATTGAATTTGTTTCCTAACTACTGTTCTCCCCATTATTCTGAAAATCTGGGAAGATCTGAGCCCTCAAATAACAAAGAAGAGGAAAGAGGCAGTAGATTCAACATTAGTATCATCTGCCTTATAGTTCATGAAAGGATGCTTTCCTTTAATAGATAATTATGTAGTATTCTGTCTCCTTCTGCTACAAATCTACATAAATTTGAATGTTTTAACACTGTATTTTAATATAGTTGTTGTTGTTGTTGTTGTTATTGGAGAGGGTGGGTTTCCCCATGCACTTAGACCAGTATTGGTCCATTGTGTGTCCCCCTGTGATATTCTACCAGTCTCTATACCCTACTGGTACTGGTGCGTACCATCAGTCCCGACTCAGCCAGAGAGTTCGGCCTCTACTGGCTCAGCGGTATCTCGATGCTTCCCCCATCTACCAGAGGCGTTAGAGACTATTGTTGGGTGGGAGATGTCCTGAATTTGGCTCAGAGGTCCCCTTGAGACACGAGGTTCTTTTACGTGCCGTAAAGCTACGACATAGGACCCACGGCTTAAAGTCCCTCCCAGAGGACTTGTTCCATGAATTTTTCCGCCCTTAAATATTCCACGACCTCCACCGGGTTTGAACCCGCGTACCTTGAGTCACGAGGTGGGAACGTTACCCCTAGACTACGGAGGCCGCTTTTTAATATAGTTAGTATAGGAGATGTGAAAAGTTATATTAATTCAAGTTATATTGTAGTTACTTTTAAATTATGTCTGTTAATCAAGATATTATCTTTTTACCTCATATTATAGTATATGTTAATTAATTCGTTATGTAACTTATGTGACTTTGTGTATGTATTTGATATGACTTTTTCCACATCCTGGGTCTGTTACCTGTATGGATATTTATAGAAAATAAAGGATATGTATGTATGTATAGTTGTAGAACATCATGTGAACTCCCAGATGAACATAGAAAGGATTAAGAGACACTGGCTGAGGAACTGGGCCATCAGAAGTGTGGACAGTCATCTTTACACCCAAACATATGTCAGCTGACACATATTCCAATATTAAATGACAGTGTGGTCTACCCCCACCCCTTCCCTAGCACAAACTTCCTACATTTGAAACACTAATATCTCTGCTTAGGAACAAGCAGACTAGAATTCAAAACAGAAAATAATGGCTTTATTTACATACAAAATTGTTGATTTATACAGTTTTTTACATTGATTATGCTTTTCATAATTCACTACACTACACTTGCGCTAAATTATAAATGGAAAAAAAAAAATTAGTGAGGTGATCAGTATAAAATTAATGGACGAGACTGAAGCTCTGAGCATACAGACACGAAGATTTATTCTGTACCTTACTAAAGACAAACATTGCGTTACAGGGAGAACTGTTTCAGATATGCAGTGTGTTGTCAGTTTTATTCTTTTGAGTAATTCTAATATCAAAACCTACAAAAGTTAAGAAGGTATTTATGAGATTTGAAGATAAAATAAATATTATACTTTCAGGAAAGAAACAGTGTATGGATGTTTGAATGTTGTGAAGGTAACAGATGTCAAGTGATACACAAGAAAAATATTTTTTCAGTAAGCATTAATTCTATGATTTTTGGTTAGATAATTATTCTACTATTACATGATATACAGCAGTAAAAATTAACATTAATCAATGCTGTCACATTTTGAAATAAAAATACTGTATGGGTAACTGAAACATCAAAGGTCAGAAGTCTTATATAATTCTGTCTCTTATTTGTGGTTGCTTTCTCATAACCTTTTTTCTCTTTTTTCCACATGACAGGATTATGAAGGTTTACAATTATGAGATAAAGCTTCTGACTATACAGTAGGTAAAAGGGTAAAGTTGTACTGATGTTTAATTAAGCACCATAGCATGGAGATGTATGGGGGAGTGGAGTACAGCCCTACACATTCTTAACCTCTGCACTAGAAAGAGGTGAGTGGTCAACTTCACGCCCCGATCTCTTTAATTCCAGGGAAAGAGCACCCAGTACCCACTAAATAGGGGGCTGGGTGAGCCCTAGAGCTAGTCTGAGAGAAAAAACTTCTGCCTCTGCTAAAAATTTATTCCAAAGTCCTCAGATGTCCAGCCCATAGCCTAGTCTCTACACCAACTGAGCTACAGTAGGACATACAAATAGAAATTACTGTATTAATAATACTGCTAACCAATAACATTACATACTTTTATCTTATAAAACTTCAGCTTCATAAGTGACTGGTTTCTGCACATCAATTCTACATTGTGCTGAGTAATTATCTTACCTTCAGTAGCACATCTTATATGCATTGACATACTTCAAACAAACACAGATGCAGTTTTTGGAGCATTTTCATGCTAATGAAGATGAGCTTGCAGTCTCCACAACAATAAGGAATTTCTTGAATACATTGATAACTAACTAGTAACTAGTTATGTCTGCACCGATTATTTAATTCTTCAGTAACATCAATCCTTTGTGATATTACACATTGTATCCTGTCTCTTGTACTATTTGTACAATTCTATATTAAAAGAGATGGCTCAGTATGACAACTGGTGCCATCAGAAAGTGGATAGTCACTTGTTAGAATTATGATACAAGGTCTATTATGCACAGAGTTTCTCTGTAGTTTTACATTCAAACTTAAAAAAGTTTGTGGCAATAATAATACATGGACGGATATCCCATTAAATTTTACAGTCACAAAAATATATTACACAAATTTAGGTATAAACACAGAAAAACACTGCACAAAATTGAACGCCCTGAGTCCAGGTTTCATTACATGCTCAGTCTGTGAACTTTGTATTCACAAATCTGAATATTCTTGGATAATATCTGGAAATAGTATTGATTAATTATGATAGTTATTAACATAGTCATATTCTTTGAACACCACTGAAACAGAAAATGGGAACCTAGAGAAACTATTATTGATGTGTTAAGTTCTACTATATTATGCATGGTGTCACCAAGTGTCATAGTTTTATATTTACCAAGACCTACATTTTCATGATGTGTTTCTTATTCATAACATCCATTTTCTATAAACACACCATAATTTCATTTTTATGAAAATGTTCACAGACACAAAGAGACAAAACCACTGGTTTTGTGGATTTTAAAAGTAATGTTAAAAAAATGTGTTTCATTGAAGACTTTTCAGTACACTGTACTTTCCCACATGAAACAGGTTTACTCTTATCACACTCTAGCCTGGTGCTTGAAGCAACAGGAAAAATTATATGTCTCTCCAGGTGGCATTACTGAAAGAGGTACAAAGGAGAATAAGGACCCAAATTTTATATGAAGGTTTGCTTGAAGAATATGACAGCTACAACAGCAGCAGTTGTAAGCGATGAGAGGGCAAGGTTTTGTTGAGTTCCACTGTGATGCTTATGACAGAAATCCAGGTTACAGTCATGGGCAATGTTAGCAAATTTATCCCTGATGTATGACCAACTGCACAACCCCACATTACAGCCCTCATAAGGAACAATATGTTCCCCAAGGTAGAATATTATACGGTGCTCCTCCCCTTCATCACATCTGAAATAAAATTGCGAACATTATATTTGTTTCTTCAGTATTCCACAGTATCAGGTTATTACAACGAATGGAACAGAGGATTTTCCATACAATAGAGGATGCTGATGAATTACATTTTAAAAATTTGTATTATGAAAATGAATCAAGCCATATGAGTGCAGTTTCCATCATGGGTGTGCCCATGCGCCAGAAGGAGTGACAATGGAGAGAGCACAGGGACTAGTTAACAGTTGCTCCAAGAATGGCAGCCAGTCGATAGAAGACTTCCTCTCTCTGTTCATGTGCATGTTCATAGTCAGTAATAGAAAAACAACTACAAGGATTCAAATGGTGGCTGCACCATAACTCAAGCAGTTAGGTGACCCGGGTTGGAGCCTGGGTCTGGTTATGTGGGATTTGTGGTGGACAAATTGGCATTGGAGCATGTTCATTCCACCAATTGCTCCGCAGTCACCATTAATATTGTCTGGAGCTGGTACAATAGACCGGTAGTAGCTGCAGTACCAGGTGGGCTCAGAGTCACCCCACTAAGAATAATAATAAAAAAATAAGTGTTCAAATGACATTCCGGACATCCTATGGTGAAACCCCTAAAAGGTAAAGTTGTCCCTGTGCTCAATGAATGTAAGCACTACACCATGAAGGCATATGGGAGAGTGGATGTATAGATTCACATTCTCTTGACCTTGGCATTAGCTGGAGGTGAGTGGTCAGCTTCATGACCCAGCCGCTTTATCACCAGGGAAAGAGTCCCTGGTACTCCTTTTCAAAAAGCATTTTGTGACGAGTGGAACAGTGACCTTCACAGGGTCACTCAGTTTAGGTGCATGCACACTTGGCATGAAAGAGGATAAAAAAAACTTTCAGTTTCTTTCATATGATGAAAACTGCACTCCTGTAGCTTTACTGATTTTCATAATAATTTTTTAAAATGTGATTCCTTCCTCAGACATCCTGTATTTATATGTATGTGCATGGCTGTATTTGGGAGAAAGGAAATGTAGGAGAGTTCACTAAAAATCAGTGCACAAAGACTTAATTTAAAACTAATTCTGCATTCAACTAACTTTATTTGTTAACTTTTGTAGGGTTTTTAAGTTTTACAATATAGTTTTTAATACACATCTTATACTTACATTAGTGTTATTCTTCTAGGAAAGATGAAAGGTGAAACATTGTAACTTAATGTGAAATCTGTGGTCTATACACTAACATAAATTTTATGTTAAACGGTTTTAATTTTACTGACCAGTAAAAAATTATAGAATGCTACAAATATAGTACAGTTTTAACTTAAAATATGCCATCTAAATCATGCTTCACAGAACATAAAATCTTAACTTTATTAAATAAATTACAGAGGTGTTCAAAATTCCTTTTAGATGTGTAGTATAAATTTTTCCAGATTTCTGAAACATATCTCAATGAGAACTACTTTTAGTATTTTTCTTCCTTTCCCCCCCCCCTCCAGAAATCAATATAAAGAGGCTTACAGGACCCTGCACTAATTTGGCAGAAACACAAGTTATTAAGAAATAGTGGTTTTATTCAGTGGAAGCATTTATGGTTTCTGGTGATTACTTGTTGGTGTCACTTACCTGAACAATACAGCTGCTAAATTGGAGGCAAAAGGCCCAATCTTGGATGTTCTCCATTTTCGATTTTTCATGGTGTTGTAGTTAGTGTGAGTCAGATGGTCCTGATCCTTAGCAATGCCAAGTTGAGCCAGAGTCATATGTAATGCTGCTGAATGGGTAAAATAAAAGATTCCAGCAGGCTGAATCCTGTCTTGATGGTTATGATTCTCCATTCGACTGTAAAAAGATGATTTCACGTTACCATCACCTTCTTGTCATGGCTTCATATGCACTCACCAAATCACTATGGACAAGTCAACAGAATGAAGCAACTACATTTTAGCCCTTATCTAACTGTATAGATGTGTGTGATTTACTGCATGTTCAGACAATTTAAGCAGTACAGTAAACCCTCATTATAACAGACCCAGATATAAGGAACAAAATGTGGCTGTGTACCATATGTTGAGGCACTAAGATGGTTTTGTGGTTAGAAAAGTATTTAAAATAAAAAATATCCCCAATATAAAAACCTGTAATCACATTGTATGCGTCCATGTTTATTGCATGTATTGGCCATGTATGGTGTACTTCTGTGAATAACCCTTCACTTTGTTATAGCAGCAGTATGTATTTGACAGCAGTAATATTGATTCTAAATTTAATTGCTTTCTNTGGCAAAAATGGACAACCTGTCCACCTTGTTAGTCTGTTATAATGAGGGTTTACTGTATTCTGTGAGGTCCTGCTCTATGTTGTCATTAATTCTACTTGGGGTTCACATCATTTCATTTCATCAGTAATCTGTCATATGACAGGCCACTCAAAATGAGAAGAGGCTGTCCCAATGAACATTTTATAATTCAGTTGACCACAGCCTAAAGGCCACAGGCTAAAGGTCAAAATTGAACAACATATAACACAAAAGTTCATTTTGCTTGCATATATATAGTCATTATATTGAAAGTATGAGAAAACATTTGATAACATAAAATATTCATCTCATTAGCAGCTACAAATTTGTATAAAATATTTTTTTCAATATATGCAATATTTAATTAAACATACCTAAAACTGTATCTACATGTAGTATATATATATTGTTGGATCCTAATCTCAAACAGATAAGTTTTCATAAGAATTATAAAGTTCACCATAATAGAGTACTTACAGTCATGCTGAAGATAACAGATGCAATCACATTTCTGTGAAATGCACCCAAAAGAATGCTAAAATGAAATGCTTGTCTATATAGACCGAGTTCAACATCATGAAACTTAAGCTGTCACCTGAAGCGATTGATGAGGTCCTTCACAGTGGGACATCCTAGTTTCACATTGATTTCATTACCATATCCAGAACGGTAATAGTATTCAAGATCCTCCCTATACTCCATAAGCTGCAACATTTATTTGAATAATTAAAATATTTTAAGAGACTCAATACAAGTTTTCAAAATGTTTAAAATGGTTAAATACACAAAAGCCACTGTTACAAAATTAGACTTTCTACTTTTAACTTATGCCTTATTACAGGCCAAGTAGGGTAACTTAAGTAAAAGGTAAAATTTTCTACCAAATCAGTTGAAAATAGCCAGAAAACCAAGTTGCTTTCTTTTATTCATTTCAGAGTCTTATGGCTCCAAAAATTTACATTCAGTATTTATGAACCTCTATCATGACTGCAACAACAAATGCATGTCATGCAAAATGAATAAACCAAATGTATGTTGGAGAGTCAGTAAATAGGTAACAAATGGATATAAAAAGTAAAACATGCGATATTCAAACCTGGGAAAAACATTATTTCTCAACATATCCTCCACCAACACTGATACACTTGTCCCATTACTCTACCAGGACATCGAAATCCACAGAATTTAAGCCTTATGACTGTTATCTCAGTCACTTCCACAACCCATTTCAACCTCATCATCATCAGTGAAATGTCTGGCACGTTTCTCAACCCAGTTGTGAACCGCTTTACATAACAGACTCTTCCCATCGTAGACAAGAAACATTTCTTTATTAATATCCTGAGTCCTTTTGGCCACAGAAAAACGCAAAACAGAATACTGCTGTTTGGTAGTCCATTCCTCAAACACATTCGCCATTTTGACTACTGAAACTAACCTCTGAACATGCACATGTGTATCTGCTACCTACAGCCCATCACAAGGCTGCTACCTACACAAACAGAATAAATTCAGACAAATGTTTTGAGTGGGATGCGAACCCATGTTCAAGAGAGGGAAGACAGTTCATGCTTTAGACCTCACAGCCACTGTGACTGGCCTGATGAAATACTAGCAACCATAAAATCCGGTTTTTGTCTGTCACATAAAGTTTGGTTCCAATGACTCATGCTTTTTTCAGAATGATTTAGTTAATAAAGGAATCGAGTCAATTTTTTCTCAATGTTTCAAGTGTTTCTGGCTTGGCTACCTATCAAGTACTTGTGCTGAAATTATGTTACAGTTTTTTCACAGTCAGCAGTATTTTATATACACTATGCTTATGGGAAGATAAACGTTTTGGGGGATGGTAACACTTACTTGAAGTTCTTCTTTAGAGAAGACAGCACACCATGGTGATACATTCCTTATATTCCATGCCTTGTCAAAGCGGCACATATCATACATCTCATCCAGTTGTACTAAAAGACAGAGTTTCATTCTTAACAATGGGTATGTAGAGTCAGTACAAGACCTGGAATTTCTTTCTTTTATTTCTGATAAACAAGATTTTCACAAACTGCCATATATATTTGTTGGATTTGAGGCTCTCACAGCAGTGGAAATGTGTCTTAGAGGGTATAAGGCTTTGTCACCCAGTAGATGTTCATGGAAGTTTCAGGGGAACATACCACCTCCATCATCAGGGTTGAACAATAAGCCAAGCAAGCAATACGAAGCAAGCAATATGGGAAGGAGGAAGCAAGTTGCTTGCTATTTCACTTAATCTTCGGTCCTGAAGATGGAGGTAGTACGTTTCTCTCAAATGTCAGTGAACTTCTACCAAACTACGAGGGTAAATCGAAAAGTCTTTGCCCCTATTTCTTTTTCAGACACAATAATACACCTACCGGGAAGTCAAAATACAGGCAGTGTTCTAAGTACCTTTCACTATTTTTCCACATAGTCACCACACCGGTTCAGGCATTTGTCCCATCGCACCACTAGTTTTGAGATGCCACTGTTGTAGAATTCGGCTGGTTGAGCGCGGAACCACCACTGGACAGCGGTTTTTGCGTTGTCGTCGGAAATGAACCTCTGGCCTGCCAGGAACTTCTTCAGTGGACCGAACAAGTGGTAATCACTGGGGGCAAGGTCTGGACTATACAGTGCATGCTCCATAATGACAAGTCGGGCGGCGGTCCTGTTTGCCACATGAGGCCTGGCATTGTCATGGAGGAGAACCACATAGTCCACAAGAATAACCGGGCGCGACTGCAGTCATTCAGATGGGAGATTATGGAGCATGCACCGTATAGTCCAGACCTCGCCCCCAGTGATTACCACGCGTTCAGTCCACTGAAGAAGTTCCTGGCAGGCCAGAGGTTCATTTCCAATGATGATGCGAAAACCGCTGTCTGGTGGTGGTTCTGTGCTCAACCGGCCGAATTCTACAACAGCAGCATCCCCAAACTAGTGGTGTGATGGGACAAATGCCTGAACCAGGGTGGTGACTATGTGGAAAAATAGTCAAAGGTACTTAGAACACTGCCTGTATTTTGATTTCCCTGTATGTATATCATTGTGGCTGAAAAAAATAGGGCCAAAGACTTTTCGATTTGCCTTTGTACATGGCCTCATATCCCAGATGGCATTCTTCACCATGTTACATCCACTGTTAATTAAGATTAATATTCATACAGTGGACCATGTCATAGCTCAGGTGGTTAGTTGCTGGCTTCTCACAGTGGAGACTACTACTGGACACACATGATCTCTCTTTCACACACACACACTTTTTCTTTCAGTTATTTCATGAGCAAAAATCGTATGATTCTGTTGACTCTAGGACTGAACACATGTTTGGGACAGTGCCTTCTGGTGCTCTACTGTACTGCAGTTGCACATGTGTGAGTGTAAACAGTAGAACTGACCAAGCTGCTATGCATGTAAAACATACCAAAGGTGAGCCTGTAGCCAAATCCCAGTCTCTCTGACACATTCTGTAAGAGTGCTTGCATCTGGGGTCCCAACTGGAACATATGCTTCTCTTCCAATGTGCGGTTGTTATTTCCCACTTCATCACGCCATCTTGGACAGTTGTCATAAGCCTACAAAGGAGGCAAATTAGATATGGTGCTTATTATTCAGGAGCAGTGGCTTATTTCTTATAAAGAGACGGACAACTCAAAAGTCCAGAGCTTTTCTTGAAAAGCTTCCAGTCACTCAGCTAGCAAAGAAATTCCCTGCCCTTTATGACACCTGAATGTTTATTATTGGGTTCACAAGATCCTGCCATTGGACCCTATCCAAAGCCAGATGAATCCATTCACACCCTCACACTAATTCTTTAAGATCCATTTTAATATTACCCTCTCAAGTGGTCTCTTCTTAAGGGTTTTCCACTGAGTGTGTTGGTTTCCTGAATAGTATCCATTAAACTTGTTCTTTCCTTCCTTTTATTTCTAAACATTACTCTGTGACAGTCGCCAGTGGAACTATTAAGTAAATCTGGATAATGTTACATTGAGATGGTTTAACACAGTTTTTAGTTGCCTAAATGTTACATAAGAATTTGAATGAAAGTAAACTTGAAATTTTTATAATGAGCATTGGAAGTTCTAAATTTAGTTATTTGAAACTGTTGCTGTTGAACTGCATGGCACAGAGTGTCCAGAGCCAGACACTAACTTTCCTCCAAGGGAGTCAATTAAGGCTGCTTTAGAACTCCATGATTTGGCTTTGCTTGTGTTCAAAATTGGTTAAACCAACAACCTTATTTTGACCTATATGGACTGTAAAACCACACATGAACATTACATTAAACTAAGAGAACTTTCATTGCACATCATTCTGTTAATGCCATGAATTACCAAAGACACAAAAAAATCCTTTAACTGACACAAGGCTCTGTGACTAATAGAAGAGTTAATTCCTGCAAGAGCATTCATTAGTACAGCAGACTCATCTTACCAACAAAACAAATAGTTACTGGCTTTATCAATGTCTGTTATAAGACATTATAAATTAATCAAAGTGAAACTGAATGACAAATTAATACCTTGCAAGGAGAAGGAAAAACTGGTTATAGCTTTCTATCCAGTATTTTTGGGTGAGGTGGCAGAAAAATAATCTAAGAAAGCACATTTATGAATTGTCTGATTCTTAAACTCAAATCCAGAAAACATCTCAGTCCCAGGTCTGTCAGGAATTTCAAATCATAAACTTCACAGGAATTAATATCTGTTTTAAGTGATTACTAAGTCCCCTTCACTGTTAAAAGAAAATCTTAAAAAAGTAGTTATACCTTAATGAGAGTATCGTTTTTGAGAGCTGGAGGTAAATAGACACCAGCACTGCTACCAAACAGGCCCTCAGAAAATGCAATGGCGCTGGCTCTAGTTCGCTGGGAGTCAGTAAACCGGAACTGAAACAGGTTACAAAATTAAATAATTAAAATATGGGGACTTTGAGCAGATATCTGCATGCTGGATATCAATCAACACATCAGTTCAGTAACATTCATTAATCATGCATCAAATGTTTCATTATCCAAACAGTTATAAATGTAGTGGTCTATGTATCACATCAAGATATCTCAAGCAGTGAAGCTTTCAGTTTACATTTGGAAGATCTGAGGTTGACGTTTTAGCTGGAAACCCTGATATAGGTTTTACATAGCTCTGACAGATGGCAGGATAAATATGTCACAGCTTCTTCATCCCCAGTTCTTTCTAGTTTGTTGTACATATTCGTAATCATTCTCTCATATAGGGTTCTTAGACAATCCATTTATGCAGGACAGTTCCTTGTTTCAATCCTCTATTCTGATTTCCTTTAAGGTCTGTCAGTATGCATAACTGTCATATATTTGAATAATCCTAATACTTTGAATTAAAAAAAAAACAATAAACAATTTTGTTTTGACACATCAGCTTCCCCTGTGTATGGCAGTTGTTTATATCCACTGTGATAGGAAAAGCAAAAACTACATACAACATTTAGTGAGGGAAATCTCTTGGAAACCAGCCACTTGAAATACTTAGAAGTGCTAGGACGGAGCATACACTGTGTTTGGGAAACAGATTGTTATGAAAACTGAGTGTAAGTGATTTATCAATGTATACAGTCACACCTCAAATCTTTGGGTTATACTAGCAGAGAATGAGTAAGTTGCTCATTTAATTAGTCCTCTTCCTAAAATTATGTATCCCACATTTTGAAATTGAAAATCTGGTGATGCTGCTCTTACATTATTCAGTGAATAGTAACCTCTTCAGTTGATACAGCGTTATTAAATAACTTACAGACCTCCATTGGTACACTAAAATTTATATGCCTCTGATCAGAATACTTTATGTTTCACATTATACTTGTATAAATAATATTAGGCTTACTCTCTCTTCCTGATAAATTGTTGTGGTATGTATACTGCATTTTATTCAATAAATAAAATATTTCAACTCTGATGCCAGTTGACAGTCACCAAAGTAACAAATCTCATCTCAATGACAAGACGTTTCACAACCTTCAACATATGCCAATAGGTTAAGTGTGAAGGAGAGACCATTTTTTACCAACAAGGGTGAATAGAAACTGTGTTTAATTGAAGAGATGCTTTTGTTCTCTTAAATTCTTCATATCTCATTGGTCTCAGTTTGCATTTATTACAAATATAAAACTGTACAATAATGAACAGCACACATGCCACACTCCATAGACTCTCAAATTATGTTACTGACAAAGTACTGAACAGTAAATATAGTTTCTTGAATTAGGTTAAATATATATACCACAATGACAACTGTTTCAAATAAATATTTAGAGTGTAATGGAACTTATATTTTATATCATGTATAATAGTTTGTACAATCAGCTGAGAATATTTTTGTTTCATTTGAGCATCATACTATTCAGTAGGATCTATCATGTGCTTATTACTTACTTACTTACTTACTCATGGAACTGAGCCCTTCTGGAAGAGCCACCAATTCTGCAGCTACTCAAGAATTTCCCAGCATTTTATGGAACTCGAAGGTTCATTACCGTGTTCACAAGAGCCACCACTGGTCCCTATCCTGAGCCTGATCTCTCCAATCCATACCATCCATCCTGTCTCTCTAAGATCCATTCTAATATTGTAAACCCACCTATGAATGGTCTTCCCTGTGATCTCTTTCCTACTGGCTTTCCCACCAATATCCTATACGCATTCCTCGTCTCCCACATTCGTGCTACATGACCTGCCCACCTCATCCTCCTTGACTTGATCATTCTAATTATACTTGGAGAAGAGTACAAGTTATGAAGCTCCTCATTATGCAGTTTTCTCCAACCTCCTGTCACTTCGTCTCTCTTCGGTCCAAACATTCTCTTCAACACCCTGGCATCAAACACCCTCAGTCTGTTCCTCCCTTAATGTCAGAGACCAAGTTTCACACCCATACAGAACCACAGGCAAAATTATAGTTCTGTATATTCTAATTTTTATGTTTTTGGACAACAGACGAGAAGACAAAAGTTTATGGACTGAATGGTAGCAAGCATTACCCGAGTTCAATTGCCTCTTAATATCCTCCTGAATCAGGTTTCGATCTGTTATCATTGTTCCCAAATATCTGAACCTATATCAAAACATCTGTTTTCTATCTTTATGTTATGATTTTGCCCTGCATTTTGGTAACAAGACAGTAACATATACTTAGTTTTCTCCGTGTTTACTTCTAGATCAACCTCTTTACTTGCGTCAATTAAAGTTTGTGTGCTTTTCTTTATGGTATCTACATTATCACCCCGTAGATTCACATCATCGGCGTAGACCAACAACTGATGTGTCCCGTTTAATTTCAGTCCCACCTGGTTTCACTGGACCTTGCTAATTGCATATTCTAAGGCAAAGTTGAAAAGGAGTGGCAATAAAGCATCTCCGTGTTTTAGACCATTTTGGATAGGAAATTTATCAGACAAATGTTTACATACACAGACTTTACATTACATTTCGTTTAAACATATTTTAATCAACCTAATTAGTTTCATGGGTATCCCAAACTCGATTAGAATATTGTACAATACTTCCCTCCTAACTGAATCATAGGCTTTCTTGAAGTCTATGAATAGCTGATGTACTATCTCATCATACTCCCATTTTTTCTTCAATATCTGATGAATGCAAAAGATCTGATCTGTAGGTGATCTGTTACATCAAAAACCCACACTGATGGTCCCCAATAATTTCATCTATATATGGACTTAACCTCGAAAGAAGAATATTGGACAAAATTTTATACGAAGTTGATAGCAGTGATATCCCCCAATAATTACTACAGTCAGTTTTGTCACCCTTCTCATGCTTATACAAAGTAATATTTGCTCCTCATCATGTTTAGCATTATCCACCCCCACCCCCACACACACACACACACACAACATCAAAATCTGTTCAGCATCAGGGATCAAATGTAGACTGATGGACAAACACAACACCCCTGTCATTCTGCACTTTGGACAAAGAATGATTAAAATCCATCCATGAATATTCTTTCTCAGCCCCGCTCCCATGTTCACATGCATGTGTACACACGAATCATCCTTGAATGAAATCAGAACCTGTAACAGGGTTGTGATAATAACTGGCACACTTCACCAGTGAAATTAAGAAACAGATCAATTTAAACTTTTGCCTTTGTTATATGATTAGTTAATTTAAATGTGATGCATTCACTACATTTCACTTTACTACAGTCTACCCTGTTGGGTATGACAAAGAATTATGGATATGATTGTTGTGAGCCAATTCAGAAACTGTTTTCATCTTACCTAACTTGTAAAAAATAAAAAAATATTAACATATATAAAGCAATTATTTTTTACATGGCTTTATAGTATGTGAGTCATGGCCACAAGATGTAGCTAAAATAAAAGAAATGAGAAACATATATAGAATTTGGTGCAGAAATCTCTTGAAAAATTTCTACTCTGAACACCAAGACACAGATGAAAGTACAGCATAGAAACAGATCTTAAGGTCCACTGAAAACTTGAGGATCAAGCTCCAGATTTAGTTATCACAAATACAGCGATTTAATTGACAGTTATATAGTGATATTGGCCCCCACTCAACTCCACCATCACTTACCTCATATAAATCTTGACTATAGGTCTGGTTCAGAAGTTTTGGAAACTGAGTTTTAAAGCGTCGGGCCATGAACTTGAGATCATCATGTCCTTGATTCGTGAGATGTTTGGCTTGACTTGGAAAAACTGACAGTGTCCATCTTCTCAGATTTTCCAAGTCTTCTGGGCACAGTCTTCCCCCTGGAGTTTCAAAGCAGGGTGGATTTTTAACACAATTAGACATGAAGGAATCTTATTAGTATGCATGGAACTAAACTTGGAAATGCATGTATATATGATCCTAGGTGACCCCATCACAGTAAGCATATATGAAACAAAATTTCAAAATGTCAAAAGTATGACAGATAATCTCTACAGTTCAGAGCGGAGATGAGATATGTGACATGACTACACAATAACAATCACTCTGTTTATAATGACAACTGTGTTATATACAGAATACTGTTGAATATATATAGTTTCCTTCTGCTCCCTTATATGCCTGCTTTGTGATGCTTAATTTCATTAATGCAATTCAATACTCTTTTGTTTCTGTATAGTGTTAAGACATAGAAGCATAGCTACTCACTGTGTCGTTTCTCATGGTTGTTGATGATCTGATCTCGAAGGTCTGGTAGACGCTGCATGGTATAAATGGACTTGCTGTCAGGAAACCGTGTCCCATGGCGAGACAACATCCAGAACTGAACTGGTTGACAGTCTATATGTAAACAGAACAAATTAGAATTACGTTCCAAAACTCTTAAACTTCATACTCTTACTAATATGGACCACAGAGAAACTAAGTGCAAGTGAGGAGAAAAGGATAATCACTACCAAGGCAAGCAAGTTTATGGAGCAGAGTCCATTATGTGAAATTAATAGCTTTTGAGCTATAACTCACCTTTTATAAAGCCCTGACATGCACTACTATGTTCACTATAGCATGTCACTGGTCTCTATGCTACATCACATGAATCCAGTCCACAACATGGAGAGAGTTGCTTTTCAAGAGGTAGTTTCAGTTGACTGAAAGGGCAGGCTCTTTGTGTGTTCCCCACTTATGCACTTTCACTGTCCTATTTTTTATTCCCATGGGATGAGTGAGTTTGTTACAAAATTATGTCCCACACAGGCTGTCATTCCTAATCTTTACTATTTATCTGTATGGTTACATACTCAAGAAATACACAACTTCACAATCTGCAGTTTATTGTTGAGTTGTCAGAAGTTTTAGAATTCACTCTTTCATTTCAGCACGAATCATCTCTTGTGTGTCTGCATTAGTCTGTAAATGATGCTAACAATGCTAAAAAATTAAGAGCAGATTAAATTCAATCAATGCTGGGTACATTTATGTTCAGAATCTTTTACCTTTCCTCCCACTATCTAAAAATGTAAAAATTAAAGTATAGAAAACTATAATTTTGTCTGTGGTTTTGTATGGATTTGAAACTCAGTCTCTCATATTAAGGGAGAAACACAGACAGGGGGCTTTTATGAAGAAGGTACTGCACAGAATAATTGGACTAAAGAGGGATGAAGTAAGAGGAGACTGGAGAAAAGTGCATAGTGAGGAGCTTCATAGTTTTTACTCCGCGCCAAATAGTGGACCAATTAATCAAGTAGGATGCTATGGGCAGGACATGTAGCACGCATGGGAGCAAAGAGGCAAGAAGTGCATGCATTGTTCTGTAGGAAAACCAGAAGGATAGGCCCACTAGGAAGACCCAAATATGAATGGGAGAATAGTATTAAAATAGATCTTGAATATGATTGGACTGGATGCTTCTGGCTCAGGACAGCAACCAGTGATGGGCTGGTGTGAATATGGTTCTGTTTTCAATACAATGCTGGGAATTTCTTAAGTAGCTAAGCAACTACTGGCTTGCCAAGAAGGACTCAGGTCCATGGAATTAGGTGGTTAGTTAGTTTGCATTGGTAGGAGAGATAAAATACTTCCATAATCAAAATGTTCAGCTGGAAACTAGGTCAGAAGTCATGTTGATCTTGTTAGGAGTCATCCTTGAAATGGTAATACAACATGAGATATTTTCTTCAGTGCTGCAATTCTCAGTACTATTCCAAGGTGGCCAGCAGTCAATGAAGCTGTAAGTTTTGATTTGCTTAATTTCATCACGGGAAATGTATGTTGAACCAAATAACAAACACAGGCATTTGGTCGTGGAAGTACACAGGTGGGCTATTAAGAAAGGCATAAAAATCCTGTAGAGCTCAATCAGTATAGGGATGGGCTGTGGGTTGGACAGTCAGGGTTTCATTTCATTTCATTTCATTTCATTTATTTACATGTCAAAAATCCTTTACAAGGTCGTAAGACTCAGGATATAGACAATAGTCCAATATAACAATTAAATATAATAATTACAAAAAATATAATACATGTTAAAATATTTATGTAAACATAATTTTAAAATTATAAAACTTGTAATTTAACTTTTCATTAATTAAGTATTTAATCCCAATAAAATCAATTATCAATCTTCTTAACCGTGTAATCAAAAATTTCATCAATACCATAAAATGAATGTAAATGGAGAAATTGTAATAGTGCTTTCTTGAATCGATTTTTGTTTTTGGATAACTGTTTTATTTTGCGTGGAAGACTATTATAAATTTTGATTCCAAGATACTGTGGACCTTTCTGAAATGCTGTTAGATTTGATGAGGGGAGATGCAAATTTGAACTATTTCTTGTTGCAGTTGTATATATATCTGAATTTTCTACAAATAAATCCATATTATTAACTACAAACATCATCAAAGAATATATATATTGAGAGGGCAGTGGTAATATTTTCAATTGTCTAAAGATTTTTTTACATGAATCTCTGTTTCCAGCTCCCACCATTATTCGAACAGCTCTCTTCTGCAATTTAAAAACGCACATACTGAGAGTTCTATTTCCCCATTTCTGGCAGAGGCAAGGGATTTTTCTCTCTCCACAGCACCTCTGGGGCCTGCCCAGCCTCCTATTCAGTGGGTACCTGGAGCTCTTTCCACCAGAGTAAAGCTGACCACTCACGTTCATCTATTGCCAAGGTTCAGAAAGGTGCAACTATAGCTCCCCCCCCCCCTACATCTTCACTGCATGGTGCTTAATTACTTAAGTACAGAGACAACTTTACCTTATTACCTCATAACAATGTCAGTGTCACAGACTATAAGTGCTATAGCGACAGTGAATCGTTTTAAGATCAACGCTCTCAAGTGTAAATCAACTGGAAATACGTGTATATTTATATCTAAGAAATTTTTGGTAAAGGTAAGGATATCCCTGTGCTTAACTTATTAAGCACTATTCCATGAAGGTGTCTGGGAGATTAGATTGGATTAAATTAGAACCACATATTCTTGACCTCAGTACTAGTTGGAGGTGACTGGTCAGTTTTATGCCCTGGCTGCCTTACTCCCGGGGAATAAGCCTCCGGTACCCATTGGTGAGAAGGCTTGGTGGGTTCCAGAACCAGTCTCAATGACATGGAAAGGAGGAAAATCTAGCAATAAGTCATTTATTTAATTAATTTTAAATCATGTAATCACTAGAGTGTTGTAAGATTTTAGGCTTTCACGGCGGTGACTATGAAGAAAGCAGTCTTCTGGGATTTGGCACCGTGTATATGCGGTGTTAACCAACGTTTCACGGTCTCTTCGCTTGCGGATTTCTTATATTTTTCCTTCTACCCTGAAGATGGAGGCGATACGTTCCTCCGAAACGTCGGTTAACACCACATATACACGGTGCCAAATCCCAGAACACTGCTTTCCACTTGAGTGTTATCTATAAAGTGTTATTGGACCATTTTTTGCCCACCCCTGGTCTACATGATCTGTTCCTGCACTTATTGCACAAGGCTTGCTCATAAATTGGTTGAATAAGTGATGTTCGCCCACTCCATTTTGCCACTGTTTCCAGTTGTTTATAACTGACAATTATTTTCTCTAATCACCCACCTGCCAGTACATACAGTAAGAACAAACGTGAGTGGAGAACAGTGCATCCACTTAAACCAGCAATAAGATTTATTGTCCAACTGAAGAGGAAGTAACAAGCATCTATCTCTACAGCCCACAGTTTAGTGGCAGGGAACGAATCTTGATGATGAGATGGACGCGGCATTGCTGTAAAACTTGAAAGGAGGACGACATTTGGGAGACTCAGGCATAGATGGGAAAGGAAAAAAGTATTAAAATTTGTCCTACAAGAACTGGGTGTTAGGATATGACGAGATTCATCTGACTCAGGATATGCTCTTGCGAACAAGTAATTAAGCTTAAATACCCATAAAATGCTATTCTTGATTAGCTGAACCACCATCAGTTTCTCAAGAATAACCCTGCTCCATGGTGTTCGGAGTCTACTGTACGAGTATATAGACTCGGTTCATTACTAAGCAGCTTAGCTCTTGACCAAATACCGTGTTGTAGTAGTGGTCATGAATGCATCATATTCACGAGATCCCAGGTTTGAATATCAGCCCGCAGACCTACCGTGGTTGAAATTTATCATGGTTTTCCTCAGTCCCCGCATGAAGAGTCTGGAATATTAGATTCGATTCTGTGTTATTAAAATCGACCACACCGCTTTCTTTTAACATACTTTCCAATTCATAGTGTATCATTCGATGCTGTAACCTAAAGCATCGTTAAATAAAATAAACAAACTCATTAGCTTTGATGCACATATGACTTTATTGGTGTGATGAGGCTTCCCTTGGCATCTGTAATGGAAGTTCATGATGATAATAGGAAAATAATAAATTATGGATGGATGGAAGGATCCGAGGGTTATTTAAGGACGTCGTATCAACGACGGTCATTATTTATCATCGAATGATGTGAAGTAACGATCGTACGCGATGAACATGAACGGATCGGAGTGGAAGCGGTCATAGCATATTTCAAGGTACTTACCCGGCATTCGTGTAAAACTGAGTAAATCCTGGAAAATGCCTGTCAGAACAGTCGGCGTCCCTGCTAATTCTAACTGAACACCGTCCTAGTACGTATAAATGAATAGCATTGGCGACAGGGCCAACTCGCTCAGTAATTATGGAAACATTTCTTATTATTCAGTTCGAAAATTGGCATCCTACCACAGACTCTCCAAAACCGCCCGAGATCGCGATAACATAAAATATTGTAAGATTTGAGGTTTTCACGGCGGTGACTATGAAGAATGTCGTCTTCTGGGATGTGGCGCCGTGTAGAGCTTATGTGAACCCACGTTTCGGAGGAACGTATCGTCTCCATCTTCAGAGTAGAAAAATCCGCGAGCGAGGAGCCAACGTATGCAGGTTGCTGCAGTCTGTAGTCACTTGCACACGTTGGTTCCTCGCTCGCGGATTTTTCTACTCTGAAGATGGAGACGATACGTTCCTCCGAAACGTGGGTTCACATAAGCTCTACACGGCGCCACATCCCAGAAGACGGCATTCTTCACATAAAATAATGTTTCTACATGATTTGTATTGGTGACTGTTTCCTACTTTAAGAGAAGTATACAAGTTGCAAGCGCAAGAAAATACTTTGACGTAAAGAGAGTGAAGAAAGTCAACGTTTGTGATGAGGATAAACTTCGTGATTTATACAAGTCACACAATGTTACGGGGATACTGAAATATAGCAGGCGATGATGGGCTGGACATGGGGAAGAGAATAAATTCATGAAGAATATCGATCGGGAAATTTCATAAATTCCACTTGGAAGACCAAGAAGTAGTCGTTTGTGTCTAAAACGAAAAATAAGAACATGGCGACCTCACAAAATAATTCTCTTCACTTGATGACAACTCATGAACCATTATAGAGATGCATATGACATTTGATATATTACAAATAAAGGTGCCTATCAAGGTCTCCGATGGATCTTAGAGAGATAGGATGGGATGGTATGGATTGGATAGATCTGGCTCAGGATAGGGACCAGTGGAGGGCTCTTGTGAACACGGTGATGAACCTTCGGGTTCCATAAAATGCTGGGAAATTCTTGAGTAGCTGCAGAATTGGCGTCTCCTCAATAAGGGCTCAGCTCCATGAGTAAGTAAGTAAGTAAATCAAGGTCTCCGATGCGTCGACTCATACGCCTTCTTCACGGTATGATTCATAGGTAAATGATTACGTACTTCCTTCTTATATTTTGTATTCTTCTTTTCAAGAAGGTAACATCTGAAGGGGATGACTTGATAGACAAGGTATTATGTTTTCAGTAGGCATTTCTTTTCTTTTTGGATGAAAATTTCGTTGTGACATGAAGTAAAAAGCTTCTGGAAAAGGCACTGCAATATGAGGCAGCGATTTCCTTGCCCCTGTACCATCGCTATGTGAGTCATCTGAGCATTTTCGCACTTCAAGGCTGTGCGCCGCGAACGTACGGGACATCTGCCTTCAACCGAACACACCCACGTCTTGCCGTGCCTTCGCCGGCAACCCGTATGACCTCATCAGTTAACCTGTCACTGTAAAAAGTGGGAATGCTAAGAGAATAATAGTGGACATGGTTAGGAATTCATGTCAGTTCTCCAAGTTAGTGGTTTCTTTAAGGTTTCGCTGGGAACGACCAACTATATTCGTTTTCCAGCCTCAAGAGATGTTACATAGTGACAGAAATGCGACTCGCATGGGCATATTTACCCTACTTTCCTTTCTTAAGGAAGACAATTAGACGTATGAGATGTAGGCAAAACTTATTACGGCCGTTATGCCATTGGAGGCCATGACAGTCTCATACTGTAACACTTTATTTGCTGCAGTCAGTAACAACAACATGGCAGTCATGCGAACTTGTAACGTAGGAGTCATACTAGCTATACGTTATAAGAGTTCTGAAATGTTGATAGGATAACAGATCACAGAGAAATAATTAACTTTCGTTAATATAATTTTTCTGTAATGTAAAACAAGATGAGGATGTTTTGTTTAGTTTTCAGTTTGGCAGCAACTGGGACTAGGAACGTATAATTTGTGTTCTGCTGGATTCCAACAGAATATCCACACATGTGCAACACTGTTTAATATGGCGACGGTGCGAAACTTTTAAGTTATATCTGAAAATGTTAATGTATGCATTAATGACGATTTCAAGTTGTTCTCAAGAAGAAAACAATAGGTCTAATTCAGACTCTAGTACGATTCGATCCAGTGACCTGAACAAATTCGATATGATTTATAACAATGAAATAAAGGAAAGTCAGTTCTGTCTTTTGGGATCTAACGCCGTGTAGTCTGATGAACAGGGCCCGGATTTTGATGACCTGAAAATATTTTTAAAATGACAGAAAAAATACAGAAAAATGACCTAAAATATGACCCAAAAATGTAATATGCAGGGCCCGGATTTTGATGACCTAAAAATATTCAAAAAATGACATAAAACGACCGAAAAAAATCCAGATTAATGACCTAAAGGAGAAAAGAAAGAACACTTCGCTTCCATGTTATTCACATTTCAGAAAACATATGAAGAAAAATTCCCTAAAATGGCCAAAAATGACAAGAAATACCCTTAAAAGTCCAAAAATTTGCCAAAAAATTACCCCCAAAATGAAAAAACGACCTTAAACCTAAAAATGCCAAAAATAACAAAAAAAACCTATAAAATTTACATTTCTGTAACCAGTAGCTCATATCCGAGATTTATATATTTAAGAGCATCGCATAGGATGCAAGGAAAAAAATATGACATGTCATCAAAATCCGGGGCCTGCTGATGACAGTCAACCGACGTTGAGGAGAGACATTTTGCCTCCAACTTGAGGATCGTCGAGTGACCCAAATAAGGAACCAGCATGAAGCTAGATCCAATAAACAAAAATAATTTGGCTGTGCAATGTGAGTAGCACGTGAATATCAAGGAGCAGTTCCAAATCACGAAGAAAACATATGAAAAAAATCGTTTACCCCACTGGAATTCACTTTTTTTTTCAATTAATTACATGTACATAATTCAGCTGTCGCAGAATTTCACAAACTTTTCACAAATAAGACAAAGATTCCAGCCGATCACAGTGGCCGTGCGGTCTAGGGCACGAAATGTCTTCGCCCGCTAAAACACTGGGATCGTGTATTCGAATCCCACTCGAGGCATGGATATTTGTCCACGTTTCTCCTGTGTTTTGTGTTGTCATGTGTATCAGCCGTCCAAGGAGTCCTGCCAACTGTCTATAAAATCCATAGTTCCAAATTAATTATGATAAGAGGCCAGAGGGCCCAATGAAAAATGGAAGAAGATTCCATACAGATTTGAGATAAGGAAGAGGACAGTCACTTGTTACATAATAGTGTTTCGATTAAAAACTTACACGAAACCATCATTCGGCGTAGTAAAGCTCACTGATTGTGTAAGGCAATGACAGAGAAAGTTGTAAGGTAATCCGTTACAATGTGAATAGAGTAAAGAGATTAAGAGTTTTCAAATTCCGCATTTCCAGTCTTTTTTTGTTTTTCTTTTTCCTTGGCACTACAGCCCCAGTGGGCCTAGGCCTACCTCCATGAAACTCTCCGTTCACTTGGGTGTTTCTAGATCTTACACATTCGGTAGGACTCCTTGGGCGTGTGATCAGTTCGTCGCAAGGCCTCTACCTGTACACAAACACAGAAAAACGCACACAAACATCCATGCCCTGAGTGGGATTCGAACCCACGATCCCGGCTTCCGAGCGAGCGAATGCAGTGCATGCCACATTTCCAGTCTAATATATGTTAATTATGAAACGGCAGTTTGTAATTTAATTAGTACATTCTCTCTGAATGGACACATGAGAAAGTACAACTTAAGTGTTAAACACAAATATTAGATACTGCTCGGACATTTTTTCAAGTCAGAAAGTTTACAGATTTTCTTTACAGCTGGGCAGAAGACATTGAAATTGCAGATGTGTCTCTGAGCCGATGGTGCGATGAACATGGCTGTTCATGTCAGAACTGGATAGTTTAATCCAACATCCGGTAAATATTCTTACAGATTAATGTACGTGTATGTATTATGTATAGTCCTATAGCTTGTACTATATACTACGTACGACTGCTGTCCAACCGAGCAGTAACGTTTATGATTGGTATTTAAGGTTCGGCCACACAGAGCGCTACGCTATGTTCGCTGCGTACGCTACGTATGCTGTGTACACTCTGCGACGCAGCTAACATAGGGAACATAGCGTACGTAGCGTACGGAAGTCTGTGTGGCAGTCACACTGGCAATAAAGGGAGATATTTTTCTGCTCGTATAGCTAACATAGAGTACGCAGCGCTCTGTGTGGCCGAACCTTTAGGAGACGAATGTTTCAATCTTGGCTGGATCACCAGCTTTCCTGACTGAATTACTTCGTGGTTTTCCTCAGTCTCTATGAAAAATGTTGGGATAATAACTCAAATTAGGCCATGGTCATCGTTTTCAATCCATTAAGTCTGATGTATACAAAAAAAAACAAAAACAAACTCCGTGGTCTGTAGTCCGCAAGCGAACTATACCGACCGAGCGACTGCCGCTTGTCGGCGAAGTTAGTGCCAACTTTAGCGGATAGAGGGTGTCACGTGGTCGGTGCAACGACTCCCCACTGTCGTTAATTTCGGGTTTCTAGACCGGAGCCGCTATTTCATTGAAATAGCTCCTCAATTGTCCTCACGAGGCTGAGTGAACCCCGTTCTAGACCCACTACTTCCCAGAATATCTAGTAGCGTAGGGAATGGAACCTGGGACCTCTGGATCTGTAGCCAGGAACTCTGACCACTAGACCACAGAGGAGGTCAGCCTGATGTATTGGCAGCCTTGTTAAATAAACCACAAATAAGTAAACAATACTATCCAAACTGTCTTCTGAGGACAGGTAGGAAATGCCACCGTACAGGCAGACTACAACTTTTTGTTGGTTCGAAGGTTGCATAATGTCTGTATTAGAAGTTACTTGACGCCGATTAAGATGAAAGCATCTTTATGTTCGGTGAACTAGAAAGGATTAGATAGCTGGCGGTCGTGTTCTGTTTCAGTGCAGCGTTAACCTGAAGAGACTAAGGAATACTGCTCGAAAATTGGAACTGCGGCAACCGGGATTTGAACTGAATGTTTTTCGAATGCAAGTCAGATGTATTATCTATTGAATTTATTCGGATTGAAAAAGATGTGGAGGGAAATGGTCATAACTTTGTACTTTTTTATATCCTTGTAACAGGCCGTGGAGACCCATAGGGTTGTGAGACGTCGAGGTTCCCACATTTTCTAGACAATTGGCTCAAAGATGGCGGTAAGGTTGTCAGCCTTAAGCATCGGCCGCCCTTTACCCCCAAGAAAAATCCTGGTACCCATTTCTGTTAGAGGCTGAGTCGACCACAGGGCCATAGTACAGCTGGAAGGATTAGGTAAATTGAAAAAATCCACCTCATCGAAATTCGATCCCGCGACCTTCCGGCTTGTAGCATAATGTCTCAAGCAACTACGCTACCGCGGGCCCCCATATCTTTGTGTTACTGTTTGGAATTGATATGGGAGCAACTAAAGAAAACAGCAGTTTCTCAATAGACAATTTGACGATTCTGCTTGCTGACTGCTTCATGCTAGTTTCTCCCTTTGTTTACTCTTCGGCCCTAAAGGTGAAGGCGATATGTATCTCCGAAACGTCAGTTAAAATTCACTGGACTACATAGCGTTACAGGAGCCGGAATAGCGTAGTCGGTATAGCGAATGCTACGAGCTGGATGACAGAGGGGTCAGAGTTTGTGTCCCCGTAGGGTAAACAATTTTCTCTCCTCCACGTCGTCCAGACCGGCTCTGGGGTCCACCCGGCCTCCTATCTCATGGATACTGGGGGCTCTTTCCCCTGGCGTAAAGCGGCAGGTGCGTGAAGCTGACCACTCACCTCCAGCTAGTGCCGAGATCAAGAAAATGTGGATCCATATATCCACTCCCCAATACGTCTTCATGGCGTAGTGCTTAATTAGTTACGCACAGGGACAACTTTACATTTTTTTCCCCCTTGGCACTACAGCCCCAGTGGGCCTAGGCCTACCTCCATGAACTTCTCCGTTCACTTCGGTTTTTCTAGATCTTACACATTCGGTAGGACTCCTTGGGCGGGTGATCAGCTCGTCGCAAGGCCTCTACCTGTACACACACACACACACAAACTAAACATCCATGCCCTGAGTGGGATTCGAACCCACGATCCCGGTTTCCGAGCGAGCGAAGACAGTGCATGCCTTAGACCACTCGGCTACCGTGACCGGCCAACTTTACCTTTATATGGCGCTATATCCCAGAAGACAGAACTCTTCACAGCTAATGTGGTTACTTCAAAGCCAACAATCTGACAACTCGCCACAGCATAAATTGGGCCGTTCATATAAAGGGGAGGAAACCCAATCAGTTTGGGCACCCTCGTTATTCTTTGTATGAAGCAGAGCATCTAATCAGTCTACATCGAGCCTAGCCACGTTTCTTCTCGTGTGATTATCGGATTTACATGAAATAAGAAGTTTGACCCTCAAAAGTTCCGCTTCCTGGAACCGTAAGACTTTCGAAGGTAAACTTTCTTGTTTCTCTCACAGCCATTACATACGTAAGGCCAAACTGTCCTTCGCGGAGGAAATCCTCGTGGATAGCTGTGGATTTCCCACATCAGTTTCAACAGATTGCCCGTGTTCCACCTACATTTACTTTACTTCAAAATGATCTCTGTGTAAAATTAATTAACAGTAAAAAGATTAACATTCTGACAGATATAAAACAATGTTTTAACCTTTCAACCTTTACGACTAATATTATACATAACGAGACGTAGAAATTGGTAGCGAAATTTATATTAACATGATTACCAATCTTGGTCCATATTAGAACACAATTCAAAAACGAGTTTTATATCATTAAAACTGCCTGAAGATGAGCCAGCTAGATCGAAACATGTAGATAAAGGTAAAGGTGTCCCTATGCTTAACTAATTAGGCACTACACCATGAAGCCGTATGGGGGAGTGGGTGTATAGATCCACATTTTCTTGACCTCGGCACTACTTGGAGGTGAGAAGATACAGAATACTAAACAAATATTAATAAGTAATATTGATTTATTTGGAATTTGTTATATTGATAGCCATATAATAATACCATACAATATTTCTTTTCGTCGGTTACTGTAGCCGAGCAGTCTAAGGAATGTACTATCTTTTCTCGCTGGGAAAACGGGATCGTTGGTTCGAATCTCACATACGGCATGGATGTTTGGTGTGTGTATGCGTTTGTTCTGTGTTTGTGTTGCCCTGTGTTTAGGTAGAGGCCTTGCGACGAGCTGATCACCCATCCAAGGAGTCATACCGTCTGTAAAATGATCATGAAACTGAGAAATCAGCCCCACGCTCCAAAGTTGGAGCAAGGGTAGAGAAAAAACAAAATTTCTCTTCGGTTTATAACTGCGTTCTTAATAATTCATGTATCAACAAGAAAATACCTGAATATAAGTGAATATTCCACTCTGCTTTATGACTGAGGTGCATTAGGGACAGATAGGCTTTAATGTCATTGTACTGGGGGTATTTAAAATATATAAACTTGTTTTTTGCGAAATATAACTATTTTTAATGGCACCACGACATAAATGTCTTCTGGCAACCTCATTATTTTCTTACGTCACACACTGTTCAGTAGCATTCAGCCTTACTTCTTAAGAAGGCAAACAAAAGCGGACCGCCTTTCCATGTAAGCATGAACCAGTACAAACAGCACTCAACTTGATTCAATTTAGGCGCGTAACATGATGACACTATAAGCACAACATATTCCTGTTTTTTTCGACAATATATACAAAATAAGGTGTTGATTAAATCGAATAAGCTCGACAGAAAAACAATAGTCAAAACTTTTAGTATGTACTCGTATATTCTTTTGTACTTTATGTTTTGTATGCAAGATATATGAACATAACGTACCACATTTTATGGAATTTAAAATAATAAATTAATTACATGGGAATAAGCTCATATTCACAAACTCAGGCTTAATTTTATCATATACGGTTGACAAAAATTATTAAAAATTTACGAAATAATATAAAAGTTAACAAAAAATTCTGGTTGGTCGGTCGGTTAAATTGCTGCTGGTCTTCATCAGCACAGTCATTCCTAGCTTCAGTCTCCTTGAGATCCATGATCAAGGTTCTTATTCTCTCCTAGACCTGTACGAGGGCACGCGGTAGCGTAGTCGGTTGAGGCACTGTGCTACAAACTGGAAGGTCGCGGGATCGAATCCATATGAGGTGGACTTTTTCAATCGACCTAATCCTTCCAGCAGCACTATGGCACTGGGATCGACTCAGCTTCTAACAGAAATGAGTTCCAGGAAACTTCCTGGGGACAAATGGCGGCCAGCGCGTAGGGCTGACAACCATGCCGTCATCTATGAGCCGATCGTCTAGAAAATGTAGGAACCTCAACATCTCACAACCCTACGGTCCTCCACCGCCTGTTACAGGGATAACTTTACTTTTGCTTTTTACCTAGACATGTACGTGTTTCGAAATGGGGCCTCCTCTTCGTCGAAGGAGCTACGTTTGTTGCACCGTGGTTCAGCACAGGTACGGTGTATATAGGAGCTGTCGCAGCGTCCAGGTCACTATGGACTCGAGAATAACTAAGCGCCTACTTACTTTGATAGGACACGAACCGCACAGAAAACGCCGCCTCCAACAATTCTTCGTTGCAGTTGGAACGTCTTTGCCGAGGTACTATCCTAGCAACGATTGTGGGATACACAGGCAGATCCACAGACTCTTCTTCGATACGACACATAAGACATAAACCGCACAGAAAACGTCGCCTCCAGCAATTCTTCTTTTCCGCGGGAATGTCTTTACCTAGCCGCTACTTAGCAACGACGGGGGATACACAGACCCACAAAATATCTTTTATACGGCAATGAACGCATAAAAAATATGCATCCAACAATTCTTCTATTGCTGCGTGTGTTCTTTCCCGCGGGAACGTGTTTACCGAGCCGTTGCCTAGCAACGAAAGGAGCGATACACATATGTACACACAGACTGATGGGAGAAGTTATGAAATATGCCGTTGAGATGGGCTCAGATACCACGATTTTCATACTAAGTTTCATAAAGATTGTTTCAGGAATTCTAAAGTTGGGGGGGGGTGATACACTGACAGCACTGTGATGTCATAAGCCAATTTTTTCTTTTCAAAATAAAGGAAATGGGTTAAAAAGAAACGAAATGTTTCGGCCCCAAATTAAAAGCTGACATGACAGAAAATGTCTGTGCCCGGATTCAGAATCAGCATAGAAGTTTTTTTTTTTTTATTTTTTACGTGAGGGGGGGGCGTTACTGTAACATTGGTGAGTAGCGATATTTTCATTCCGCCGAAGTTAGGCTGTCGCTGGGCGGTAGTCTCGAAGTGACAGTGGCGAAGCTTGTGACAAGTATAAATCACTTACGGGGGACACCGTCTGGATTCCTTGGTCTCTCGTGAACGAACTCGTAGGCCGTCTTGGTCCCATACATGAGATAGGGATTCTCTTCATACGCGAAGCAATAGTCCTGGTCATAGCCGGCCGCCACGGAGGCCAACAGCAAGGTGCACAAGACACGGATCATAGTGTCTCTGGCCCTGAAAACAGAGAAAATATGATCAGATCAAGAAGTTTTAGGGGATATATTCCATACAGTGGACACGCTCTACGTAAAGATCAGAGTGCAGTAGAGAGGAAAACCCTGGACTGGGGTCCCCAGGGGCACGAAGGAGAGACAGACCAAAAACAACCTGGCGGAGAACTGCTGAAGAAGAGGTCCGAAAAGCAGGACTAGAGAGAGGTCAAAAGCCTGGCTGGGAACAAAGTCCGTTAGAGATGATTTGTGAAAGCCCTATGCTCCAAAATGGAGTAAAAGTAATTGATTGATTGATTCCATACAGTCTGGGAACGAGGGCACGTCATCAGTCAGACAGTGACGTATACTTTTACGTCATCAGTATAAAGTAACTAGATTATATGAAGAAAGCAGTCCTCTTGGATGTGGCGTCGTGTAGATATTGTGTTAACCGACGTTTCGTAGGAACATGTCGCCTCCATCTTCAGGGTAGAAGAAAAAATACGAAAATCCGCGAGCGAGGAACCAACGTGAGCTCGCGGATTTTCTTCTATTTTCTTCTACCCCGAAGATGGAGGCGATACGTTCCTACGAAACGTCGGTTCACACAATATCTACACGATGCCACATCTCAGAAGACTGCTTTCTTCATAGTCATCGCCGTGAAAACCTCGGATCTTACATAATTAGATTCTATTTTAACATACTTACAGAATTCATACGCCGATGAGAAATTCGAACACATTTATAAAGAAGTTTTCTTCCGTAAGGTTGTCTACACACGGTATGACGTAACCTGTTTCGTAGAGCAGATGAACTTTAAAACGCTTTCATCTGTGCAAGAGACGAGCACGAATTCTAATCCTTTACTGGTATGTATTATCATTTATCACATATCGGAAATTACAGTACATCTCGATTGGCTGTTTACCCGACATATTTCGATATCTTCAATGTCATCTTCTGGAATATATGTTTTATGTCACAAACTAAACATTAGCCCAAGATTTATTGTTGTGTATGCTTTTGAACATTTCAGATGTATATGTCTGACTGCCGGAAAGCAGCTCTAGTCCTTCGGTTTCTGCAGCTGAGCTCAATGTGTTATTTCGGTTTTCGGACTAGGCCGCGTCGAATGTTATTAAGTTTCGCAACGTTTCGACAAAGACTGTAGCTATCATCTTCAAGATTAATGATTTGGTGAGCACTGGAAACTCTCTCACATTAGGCAGTGCTTGGATGAACAGAGGAGCGTGATGCTGACCTATAGGGGCCACCACGTAGACAGTGAAAGAAGTAATGGAAAATGTTTTGGAGTTTCGTGTACTCGAAAATTAATGATGGAAAATGTTTAAACAACCAAACGTGAAGGATATTTGTGACTTTTAACACATAATTTTGCCATGTTCCTGAAATCATATGTGAAGAAAGAGCAACTGCAAATATGGAAGCTGTCATGAACACGTATTAAGGGGGGGGTCTCAGGTTGAGAGTAATAACCCTTTAGGTAAATGATCTGTTGCGGAACTCAGCGTAGAATCTCAAATTTTGACCGATCATTTTGAACTTGTTTCATACCAGACGTGTTAGTTATCATAGATCTAACCGAAAATTTCCCTACGAAGCTACGTTTTCGTGGTATTCAGCACAGGACAATCCTATCCTTCCCTTCCAATTTTTTTTCCTTGGCGCTACAGCCCCAGTGGGCCTAGCCCTACCTCCATGAACTTCTCCGTTCACTTCGGTTTTTCTAGATCTTACACATTCGGTAGGACTCCTTGGGCGGGTGATCAGCTCGTCGGAAGGCCTCTACCTGTACACAAACAAAGATAAACGCACACACACAAACTAAACNAGTGGTCAGCTTCGTGCCCCTGCCATTTTACCCCCCCCCCATCCCCCCCCCCCGGGAAAGAGCTCCCGGTACCCATTGCATAAGAGGCTGGTTGAGCCATAGAACCAGTCTGGACGTTATGGAATGAGAAAAAAATCCCTTTCTCCTACCGGGATTGGAAACCCAAATCCTCGGTCTTTCAGCCCATAGACCAGTCGTTATGCCGAATGAGCTGTTCTGGCTTCCACATGTACGGAAATTCCGCTGTTATTGGATAAGAAAATAAGAGCGTAAGGGAAACATCGCGACTTTTCAGGAGGTGTGTCATATGTTCCTGCGGAACAGCCTTTTCGAACCCGCTGTAGGCTGAGATAATGATGTAAGAGCCAGTTTATTTGCGTGCGCGCACTCAGGCGGAAGGGTCAGACATTACTCTCGTCAAGTCGAACCGGTACATAGCGCCAGTTCACTTCACTGCTGGGCTGTCTAGAAAAACTCATTCATTAATCAAAAACAAAAAGAAAAACTCCGTGGCCTGTAGTCCGCAAGCGAACTATACCGAGCGAGCGACCGCCGCTTGTCGGAGAAGTTAGTGCCAAATTTAGCGTATAGAGGGTGTCGCGTGGTCAGCTCAACGGATCCTCACGGCCGTTAATCTCGGTTTTTCTAGACCGGAGCCGCTATTTCCTTGAAACAGCTCCTCAATTTTCCTCACAAGGCTGAGTGGACCCCTTTCCAGAACTACTACTTATCAGAATATCTGGTAGCGCCGGGAATCGAACCCTGGACCTCTTGATCTGTAGCCAGGAACTGTAACCACTAGACCACAGAGGCGGTCCTCATTCAGTAATCAACAATAGTAATCCTAACCCTGCAATAACAATTCCTATGCCCCTATGTCAAAATACCGCCCTCAACCCTTGCCGTTGCTGTGTTATTCGAAATAGTCAGGCAGCCGTCTAAGCTGCCAGTGAGACACTGTAATACGCTAAGAGACTGTACAAACTGACAGATCCTTAGATATGTCTGCATAATGTGATCAGCACATGTCCCTGAAGGTCGTGGTAAGGAGAATCTGTCTGTATGACTCAGTGTAATGGCTGTTATATCATACCTAAAATCAAAGCGTAATAACATCAAACGTTTAAAATCGAAGCACGTACGTTTATGACCCCTTGCATCATTCAGAACGTAGACGAAACTTGATCTTAAGAGCCACTGGTATCACATTCGGAGACAAAGTGTCCACCAACATAAATAATTGGTTGATTTAAGGTGAATCAACTGCACTGATTATCCGCCAACAGTTGTGTGATTATGTGAATGAAACGCAGTTCTTCTTGAGAGATTGCCAGTTACTCAGGTGGTGAAGGTTTTGCCCGTTTTGGGGGGCACAAGTATTTAAGAAATTCATGGTGGTGTCCTAATTATTCGCTCTTCGTTCTGGAAATGGAATGTCCGTCCGATGTTTCGGGATTCTAAATGTTTAGATTGTATTTGGATGTCACACTATTGAGGGGAACCTGTGGACATAGTGGTGAATTTTTCTTCGAAGGCTCGGTTAACACCCGTTCCATTCCTTTATTTCATTTCGTATTCATTAAGTACTTTTTAACACAGTGTGTGCAGAAGTAATGTTGTGGGAAATGCCTTGCTGTGAGAATGTGAAAGATCATTATTTTAATTTGCGTCTTTTTTATCGAATTCGCAATAAAAAAAAAGACTGTAGAAATGCTCCTATCAGATTTGCCATTTCTGTCTACCTCTTCGCATGTAGCCAATCGGCGAACCGACGAATTGATTTTCATGAAATTTGATTTTGGTCATCTTTACTCAAATTTGTTGACAGACCACCAGGATTAAGGACACTAACATATCCTACTTCGCTTCCTCGTCGGGAGTCACGTTCGGCAATACATCGATTCGAATCCGTCTTGAATTTCCACAGTCCCGGCATGCAGATGCCGCTATAGTGGCTGAAACAGACCCCGCATATCATGCCATCGGACTCCATTAAGACACAGCCTAACCAGAAAAGGCGGATAGGTTTACATCCTTCACGTGCACAATCACTCATGGGAGCTGGGCCCTTCTTAAGAAGCTGCCAATTGTGCAGCTACTCAAGAATTTCCCAGCATTTTATGGAACCCGAAGGTTCATGACCCTGTTCACAAGAGCCTTCCAGCGGTCCCTATCCTGAGCCAGATAGAGCCAATCCATACCATCTCATCCTATCTCTCTGAGATTCATTTTAATACTGCCCACCCACCTACGCCTTGGTCTTCCCAGTGGTCTCTTTCCTACCGGCTTTCCCACCAATATCCTATATGCATTTATCATCTCGCCCATTCGTGCTACATGCATTTCCCACCTCAACCTCCTTGACTTGAGCATTCTAATTATATTTGGAGAAGAGTACAAGTTATGAAGCTCCTCATTACGCAGTTTTCTCCAACCTCCTGTCACTTCATCTCTCTTCGGTCCAAATATTCTTCCTTCACGCAGTGAGTTTTATAAACGGCGCAACCGTGAAGCGAAGTTCGCTGTTATGGGTGAGCCGAAGTTGATTTGAGGAACGTCTGATTAATCCGTGCCCGCATAAAGGCACTCCATGTACAATAAATGGAAAGCGGACTGACTGAAGTAATATCGAACACCGACACTTGAGCTGTAAACACAAGCCATTACACAGGTCTTCATCGTGTAAGTTATTGCGCTCATCCAACGAAACTAGCGCGGTCAGTGACACTCTCTGGAACTACTTTATTACGACTTACCTGTAATACGTCTGCAAGCAACACAGCACAACACTGTACCCACACACTGACGCACTCCGCGAGACAGCTACATGCAAGCAACAAGCTTACGTTCCCTCACACACACTCCCCTCCCCCCCTTATGCCCCCTCCAAGACAACAACTGCGAACTGGGTAACGGACCTCGCGGGAGGAGGTCGCGTGCTCACTTTTTTATTTTAATAAGCTACTCAGTGGCATGGATAGTTACGTTTGCAGAAAAGGGTTCACGGGTCCATGGTTTTGCGACTAGCACCCAAATGTGTACTATCCGTGTTTTGGGGAACAGAAGGATTTTCTCATGGGCCGCAGAGACTCAAGTAGCCGGGCAAATACCGTCCCGTACCTTCAGTTGGCTGGACCTGCTTCAGAATATCAGGCCAATACGATAACCACCAAGACCAGAAATATTGTATCTAAGCGCCATATTGTGTGTGTACAACTTATCGTCTTGTCCTGTAACCACAATAAATGTAAAGGTCAAGTTATACCTGTAACAGGCCGTGGAGGCCCATAGGGTTGTGAGATGTCGAGCCTATTACAAAAATGGACCATCCACCTTATTGGCCTGACTTATCCCTCTGAAACTTTTGGCTCTTTACAAAATTAAAAAATGCCCTGAAGGGACAAAAATTTGTTGACATTCCTGACATCCAACGCAACGTGAAAACGTTACTGCGAGGTATTCCGGAAAACGATTGTCAAGACTGCTTCCGGCAGTGGCACCATCGTCTCACGAAGTGCATAGCTTCACATGGAGAGTATTTCGAAAGCAACAGCAGCCGCTAGTGCACAGGTAAGCAAATTTTGCTTTCATAGGATCATTCCGGGAATTTAATTGTTGCACCTTATAGTTTTTTGGTTACTTTTTTTATTTAGCATTTTCTACTGTATCATACACGTTCCTTTGTAGACTCAGAAGGGTTCTGACGATGGACCAGTGATTGAGGTTAGTTCTTTCTATGGGACCCAACAAGAGCAGGTGTCTCCCCCCTCATCTGAGGAATGAAACAGATCCAATTTCCGAAACGTCGTGTTCTCTATTTTTTTTTTAATACCGGGCGATGGACAACGTCCGAAAACTTACTAATTGTGAACGTTCCTTTGTGTGTTCGGTTGACAAGCCGGCTGTGATACGATGCCGTTGAAAGAAAACGTTAGTTGCAAATACAGAGCGACATGAAGTGTGGCACAGAACAGTTAATTCAGTAGAAAAACCTCTACGTAAAGAGGTAAAGTTGTCCCTGTGCTTATTTAATTAAGCACTATGCCATGAAAAGTGGCTACGCGGTAGCGTAGTTGGTTGAGGCACTATGCTATAAGCCTCAAGGTCGCGGGATCGAATCCCGATGAAGTGGATTTCCTCAATTTACCTAATCCACCCAGCCGCACTACGGCCCTTGGGTCGACTCAGTCTCTAACAGAAATAAGTACCAGGAATATTCTTGATGGTAAAGGGCGGCCGGCGCGTAAGACTGACAACCTTACCGCTATCTGTGAGCCGATTGTCTAGATCAAGGGTCTCCAAACTTTGGCCCGCGGGCCACATCCGGCAGCAGAAATGTGCAGAAATGCGCCAATGGAATTAATTTTCCAATGAGTATTGGTAAATGTGATTCCAAGCTTATTGACCTGGCATATTATACTGCAGTTCGATGGCTTAGCTGTGGAAAGGTTCTTTCGCGCTTCTTTCAGCTCAGGAAAGAAATTTATATCTTTCTTATCCAGAAAAACCACCACGAACCGTTTTTATCATATACCGAGTGGCTTTGGAAATCAGCATTTTTTGCTGATTTGGTAAACCATATGAACCATTTGAATTTAAAGTTGCAGGGTGAAAATAACTTAGTCTGTGCT